>NW_017535819.1:390439-391984 GCF_001853355.1 Bactrocera latifrons | reverse complement strand
GGTTGGTGGAGGTGGTGCTGCTGCCGGGCTAATTTGTGTAATGTTGACGTAAATGATGGTAGCGTCTGTGGCGTTTGCGGCGCTATCATCAGTCGTCGCTGCCGGCCGCAGCCTCGCCGCCGCTGGAAGAACGTTTCAATTTCAACAATTTCACACGCCAACATAAGCGGGTTAGCATGTAGTTAAGCCACAGCCACATTGTAGTTAGCCGGAGTACTTTAATGAATTGGCTGCTCGGTCTGGCTCTCGTTGTTGATTTGCTTTCGCCGCCATGCTCTGGTGATTGCACAGACATTCGTGCAACGCTTTTATGTCGACATCAATCAGCTGCATATTTGGTGCAATTTGCCTTACAATTTAACTATTTATGCAAATTGCGCGCCTTGCTTGTGTGCACCAGTGTTATCGAGCGAACTAAATGTTTAAGTGAGGTATAAATTTCCGCGTTTTTTACAATGTTGCACGGTAATGTCAAGGTTGTGCAGTTGAGGCATGTTGCTCGTATTTAGATGCTAAAATTGCCGTTTTGCCTAATAATTTTGGTGCTACTTCATAGATGAGCTGTGGGGCGTTAAACTTCTTGGTGGATCGGTGCGCTACYCTGAGATTTTCGTTTGAGAAATTCACTTCAAAGTCCAGTTTTCTAATTTATAAAGACGGCTTCAGCCAGAACTAGGTGCTATAATTTAAATCTTTATTTAAATGCGTAAAAAATATAAAATGAAATATTTGACGAAATACGAAAAGACCTCTTCAACCACCCAATGTTTGTTTTATTTGAACTTGACCTCATTTGTGCTTTCAAATTGTGACCTCAAAAATGCCATTGTTCCGTGCAAAGCTTTGTGGGCGAAGCACAKCACATTTTTCCCTTAATTTAAATCGCTTCTTAATTCCAGAATTATATTTCACTAATCGCCCACATTTTCTTACCGCGAAATTATAACCTTTTGCTGTCTATTTCTTCGCGTAGTCTCTGTGTCATTGTTCKTGCTTTGGCAAGTCTTTTCAACGCACTTGTCTCTACAGCAGGAAACACATTTTTGCTGTWAAAGAAATTATTTGACTTTCACTTCTGTGACAAATCCGCATTTTTACGCACGCAACGCCAATTTACGAATAATTTTAGAGCACACAATTACAAGTTGTAAATTGAAGTAATTTTGTAGTAATTTTGTACAGTGAGAACGAAGTTATTAGAAGGCAGGAAGGAAACGAAGTCAAATCATTCTTCAGTTTCTATTATATTTCAGCTTCTAGTTCAATAGAGCTTTTGAGAGAATTTTTCAAAAAACCTTGTATGGAGTTGCAAGTCCATTATATGACTATAGAACATTTTAGAAATAAAATAAAAATTTAAATTCAGACACTAAAAGGCATCTTAAAACAGTAAGGAAATAGATTTGAATTTGAAGGATAGTGACAAATTGTAATTATATTCCACGGGTGAATAAATAACTTTTTTAAAATTTTGTATTTCCAACCAAATTTCGTGTGCGAAATCAATGAGAATGTTGGAAAAAACACAAGTCTAAGAGTGTTAAA
>NW_017535819.1:359876-389788 GCF_001853355.1 Bactrocera latifrons | reverse complement strand
ACGCATGTCGCTCCCACGAACACCGGATTAAGTATTACTTCATGGGAGAGAGAAAGGCTTTAAGTCGCRTCTATGATACGGACTGACTGACGCTTAATATACTRTATACATATGTACGTCTTAGCTTTGTGTTAATTAGGGCTGACGCTTGGCTGACTACTTTACATTTACCAGTGGACTGACATATGAGTGCTGTCAAATCGTCCACTGAAAAGAGAGATCAGTTGGTTTATACGATCATTTGTCTCCGAGTATTTCTAGAGTTTTCACACCAGGTGTGTTTCTTGAGTTTARCTTTGAGTTTGTACTTCTTTGTGGAGCCGAAAAGACACCAGCCAAACCAGCATTTTTATCATGTCAATTGCTTATTTATACATACATACTTTTAGTTTAAGCAACCGCCTACACAATTTTATGTTTCTTCCGCAACAAATCTTCGAATCTTTAATCGTGCATTAAAGTTCGTTGCACAAGTCTATTGTTGTTGCGCACAAAACAWATACAAACGATCGTTTATGAGGCGAACAACACATTATAAAGTAATTAAATTGCAACATTACAACAACCGCCAACGACAACAACAACTATTCAGCCAACAACGAAGCTTGTGGGCCATTTATCGCAGGAAAAGAGCATAGAAATGTAAACAATTAGAAAAATTAAGTTGGCAGCACACGCCGCGGCTGGCCTGCCACGCTCTATTGTCAATGCACTCTAAATTAGCGGCATGCAACACAAGCGCCGTAATGAAAGAAAAGCAAAAATTATGRAAGAAAAAACAATAACAACAAAGTAACTAAATAGAAAAGGTAACTTTTGCTTGCCTTGCGGCRGGCATTTTCGCTCTCGTGGATCGGAGCACGAGTTCGCTGCGCAAGTGTTCAAATGCGAGTTGACATGCACACGAGTGGCGGGGGCCGCCRGCCGCCTGCCGCTGCACTGAACTGGAAAACTGTGTAGCGTGGAAAAAAGCAACAGCAATAGCAACAACAACTGCAAAATACTATTATATACTATAGATTAACAGCAACAATAGCAATAACAATGCGGTAAGTGTGGTAAGTAACCCAACGCTGCAACACTGCACAACGAGGGCAATTCGCTGGCCAGCGCTACAACAGCAACACAATTCCAACAACCGCATAGCCACCACCAACACCACTGCCGATGCTGATGCCGATGGTGACTTTGGCTTTTGCGCTGTTGCACTGTTGCGGGTGGCAGCGGAGTTTGCTCAACACGTGTTTGCAATTACGGCATGGCCTGGCAACAAGCRCATAAACTACAGCAAGACAGCAAGTACACAACAGCGTCGAGGATAACAATRGCGCAGTGGCAGGCAGTAAGTGCATAGCTACCATTAGCGCTGGCGGCATGCTGCAGTTGCATGCAACAACCACTTGGAGTGATCTAGAAGTTTGTAAAAGCGCAGAAAATTCTTCAGCAATGTACGCCACCACAGCTGCCACGCCGCGGAAATGCGCCACYAGCGGTTGCATGCCTAGCATGCTGCAAAAAGCAGCAGCTACTCAAATTATTGATTTATAGTATGTCAAGGAGGCTGCTTGTCTGGCATGCCTTTGACTTTTTCGTCGAAACTTCTGCTTGTTTTTTTGGTATTTGCTAAAGGAGCCAGCAATGTATTGAATTTCAAACCAATTCTACCAACCAAATCTTGTACAACTGTTTCAGGCCTCTTTTAGTTTCATGAGGTGCTACTAAGCAATAATAGGCTTAGAAGAATAATATTTTTCTAAGCGACTCAAAGGTCAACCTCGGGTTATAGYGCTTTTTCTGGGGACAGACATTAAACCGTTTCTCTGCATTTTTGCCGCTGAGGGAATATAAGTCAGTATTACTCAGTCAGTATTACTGAATCGAAGGGAGGACAGGAAGAATTTAAATAAGGAATGTCCCGGCAGTTCGCWGAATAAAGCGAGGATTATGTTTGGAAAGAATTGAATTCTATGCCATTCTCTTCAGTATTTAAAGAATTACTAAACTATGGTACGTAAAACGTAATGGAACTGAAACGTCAGTTTATGCAAAAATCTAATYAAAGGACGTTTTGAAAAATTAAAAAAAAAAAGTTATTGAGATTGCCACCTTTTCAAGATTTAATAACATAACTGAATAGAGGCGTTGTTTGAAGATAATATTTACATTTTTTTCGAAATTCTTAAATTTTATTATTATRTATGTCAAGGAGGCTGCTTGTGTGGTATATCTTTAACTTTTTCGTTGAAACTCTTTTTTGCTTTGAAGGTATTTGTTAATAGAGCCAGCAATGTATGTAATGTCTTCGTCTAAGCATCACAAACCACTGCAAGGAGCGATGCTAAACACCTCCGTTATAAATTGTTAACTGTCGACTGTATTATTCAAAAAGAGGAGTCAAATGTCAAAGTGCATTGCAAGCAGAATCTGCAAATTTATTTACTTTTATTATAAAAGCAACCACTGAAGCAAATAACTAACCGTTTTAACCACATCGCAGCGATGTGACACATGCGCTTACCTAACGGTGCTTCAACTTTTTGCGCTGCCGCCACCACAGAACCATGCATTCACCCACTGACACACATACTAACATCACCATTTATTTGTCAATTCTGCTGAGCTGCTGAGCTGCTAATTTATGGCTCAGAGACCTCGCTTAATTTCGATTTCGATGTAACAAAATCTGCGGGCAACTCGGCGCTAGGCAAGAAGACTACATGATACTGCTTTGATCTATACTAATATATATATATTTATATGTGATTTATTTTTCAAGCGGAAGGTCGTGTGGTTAAAAGAAAAGTCTCATTCATGTTTTTTAATCTTTTGGTTTTAAGAAGATGCTGCGAGCAGCTTGTTTGCTGCGGATTAAAAAGTAATAAAAATATTTCGAAAACATAACCGACATTTACGTTTTATATTTTACATTTGTCTTGCCCTCCGTTAGCTTGCTTGAATTAAATGTGTGTTATTTAAATCCGATATTCTAAAAAATTGTRATTTTTTTTTGGATACGCGTCTGACCTGCTTGCCAGCAATTAATCACAGCGAACATAAATCTTCAAAATAAACAAATATAAGCACTCCACCAGTAAAGCAACAACACGAGCGCTAAAAAAACTGGGTCAAATGTGCCGCCGTGTGTGGAATTTTAAGTAGCGCTCATTCGCTTGAGCTGCCACACTTGAGTACCTGCAACACACAGTGCCAGAACCATATTAAGAACCGACATTCGAAAACCGGGCATATTTAGTCACTTTGAGTGAAAATGTGCGAAAATTTTAATGCGTGCCCATCGAGTGCCGCGGCGGGTCGACGGCAATGAATTCGATAACGGGCGGTACCCAGCGCCGCATTTGAAGCCAAAGGCGGGCAGGCGCTTGTCAGCAAGCCATAACCCACACTCAACACGTTTTCAAACGAAAGTGTGTGTGTTCGAATGGTCGCGCGCTGCTGTTTAACACGTAAAGCTGGTAACTGTTTACAGTTCGTTGGTCCGCTTTCGTTACGCTTATCTTTATGCATTTTTAATTAGCCTGCTTAATTAGCTAAATATTTGTAGTCTAGTGTACTTGGCAAGTGTAGATAAGGAGGGCTATGGCACTTAGACAAGTTAGTTGCTTGTCCCCCGAACTTCAAAACGAAAGACTTAAGCAACAAACTTGGTATGCAAAGGTGTTCAAACTACCCAATGTTTGGAAATAAAATTGAAAAGTTTTCATTTTTTTTGTAATAATTTATTGCCAGAACTTTATCTCAGGTTTGTTAGAACATATTTGATCAGCGCCCTTTGTAAAAGCGAAATTGCACACGAGCTTGCGCTGCTCCTAATAAARATTGGTTGCTTTAAGGTGGACAAAACATACTGAAGAAACAATTTTCTTCTATGAAATAAACTCTACATAACTAACTAAGAAATTTACAAATATATAGAAGGCGTCTTATACTCTTCAAACTCAATGGAATTATAAACGAGTTGATATGAGCTGGGTATGATATCTCAAAACTCACAACATAAAATAAAAATATGACATGACACAATGTGATTGCTAGCACTGRATYTGGGTAACCACATCATTTAAMAAAATACGAAAAGTCTTTTTCGACTACTCAATATATGTGTTTCCAAATAATCACACTTCACCATCCATAATATTAATAGTTACAAGCACCAAATCAATGAAATAACATTTGCCAGACCATCTAAAACGCAATCATTACAAACCATCAAAACAAAATCCAATCAAATGCCGCAGAAGAAAGCACCAAAAGCAAAAAGTTGACTAGAAAAACTGTGTTGATGAAGTAATTATTCATTGMTGATATTTGAAAAGCAGCATTATGCTGCAACCGCAAGAGTAAATCAGATCAACACAGTGGAACAGCGGCGTCGTGCCAGTTGTGATGAAAGTAAAAGTGCCCGCAGGTATATGGACCAGGTGTTCGAACTGAAAACATGAGTCCAGTACCTTTCCACCAACAAAAACTTAATGAGCTTATTGTTGCTTTTTTTTGCATTCGCTTTTTCAATCAGCATTTATGCGCGATATTTGTGTAATGTTGCACTTGATCGATTCCACGTCGAGCGCTTTTATTCGCTTTCTTCAATCATGCCATTTCCATCACTCCGTCATCCCCGAAAACCAATGAATTGCGTTTCTTTATCACTGCTTGTTGTTGACTGCGTGTTGCTCAGCTTTTCATTAATGCACTCGGCTGTGAAACCGATTTCATTAAAATTGATTGCTTTACCTTCAGTCGGCGGAGGCGAACAAGCCCGGTTGACTGCCAGCACACCTACACTRTCATGGGTAAGTACAATGCCGTTATTAAATACAAACAAATAATATTTGCAAGCATCTGCTTCGAGGTGTGTCACTTTTACCACTTATGATTGTTGGTTTGTAAATAGTTTGAGAAGAAAATCATGCTGCTGCCATTGTTTCTTATTTAGTTTTGCKGTCACTACCTGGGTGAGAAGTGGTTTTAAGTCAATAAGAAGAAGTCATTTACCAAGCTTCGATTTCCTTAGAATTAATTTTTCATAATTTCTTAAATTTAATGTGGTTATATTGGGTAGTCGAAAAAGTCTTTTCGTATTTTGTTCAAAATTATTGAAAACAATGACGAAATCCGCTATATCTCGAAATTTTTGTATAAAAAGGGAAGAATGCCACACAAACCACCAATGAAATTTGTGAAGTTTACGGCGACGATGCTGTATCAGTTCGTGTAGCACAACAATAGTTCGCTCGCTTCCGTGCTGGCAATTTCGACGTGAAAGATGCACCTCGCTTTGGTCGACCCATCGTTGAAAAAGTCGATGAAATTATGGAAAAGATTGACCAGGACCCTCACATAAGAAGCCATGACTTCGCTAAGGAGCTTAACATTCATCATCAAACATCATTTAWAAAGGCTAGTTACGAAAAGGAGCTCGATGTTTGGGTACCACATGAATTGTCTGTGAAAAATTTAATTGACCGAATTAACATTTGTTTTTTAATATTGTGCGAAAAAGATCTTGGTTCAAGGTGAAGCACAACAAATGGTAGCAAAGACAGAATTGACGCCTCGAAAGTGGCATTGGAAATTTTTCCACATTTTACTATCAACAACTGATGAGATTGAAGCAAGCATTGGAAAAAACGGACAGAACTGGTCAACATCGTCTTCCATCAGGACAACGATAGACCACACACATTTTTGATAATTCGACAAAAACTAGGAGAGCCTGGGAAGTATTGATGCATCCACTATATAGCTCTGACCTTGCACCATTGGTCTACCATTTGTTTCGGTTAATGCAGAACTCCCCTAATGGAGTAGAGTTGACTTCAAGAGAAGCCTGTGAAAAGTTCTTGTCGCAGGTTTCACACTGATGGAATAATGTCTCTAGCGGAAAAGTGGCAAAAAGTGGTCGACCAAAATGGTACATATTTACTTCATTAAAATGCATTATAAATAGGAATTAATCAAACTCCCTGCCAATTGTGCAGCAAAATCCAAGGGGCCTCTTCTCTTTCAAACCATAATTAATGCTTGCTGTGCTTAATTTCATTGTTGAACATAAATACGCGCGTATCAAATTGCTCGGAACCTTTTTGTCTGAGCTTTATGCATATGTAGTACACATGTCCAAGTTGTAAGCATTTTCGGTTTTTTTCGCAGCAAAAATGCATAACGGTTTAATTACCAAAATCTAATACCCGCAGCAGGCAATGTCAATGCTTCGCTAGGGCAAGTGCCGATCGTCGCGTTGCGGCGCTGCAAAAAAGTAGCAAAAGCAACAACCACAAATGGCTTTGTAATTAAATTTGTAAATATTTGTTTTAAAACTTGTTGCAAGAACTAAGCACGTAATTGATATAGTGGTAGTCGTTGCAAGTTTTGATTTTGCTTTATTTTTGTTTTTGTTTTTTGTACCTTTTCAACTTCGTCGTTTGCGCGCGCGGCTGGCGAAGCAAATAACTTGTCCACTTATGCTGGCATTGCAGCAAAAACAAATCGACGACTATACCAACACACACACACACACATACGCACAAACTCATACACGCGCACATGGCATTTCGATATACAATTTCAGATTTCATTTGCTTTTTCCATTTGTTGGATTTTCCTTTTTTGCCTCGAAACAGTTAGACTCGCTGAGCGTCAGACACTTAACGCTTGCAGTTGTAATAACAACAACAACAACAGAAAATGCAAGAATACTAACAACAGCATTCCAGTTAAGTGGCTGGCTGCGCCTCGGACTTGGCTGGCGGATTATTTGCAAGATAATTACGGGCTTGTTGCCGTTGTGTTGCGGTTAATTGTTGTTATGCCATGTTAGAGTGCCCCTTTGTTGCTGTTGTTGTAGCAGCTCAACTTTTATTTATTGTTTAGCGCATAGTTGCGGTTGCCAGGTCTCTATGTAAATAAAGCGCTGCAAACTTGATACGAACACACACACTCACACACACTCACACGCATACACACAGAGCGGATTTTTACTTTTATTAACTGCGGGCAGCGGCGACCGCTTGTGTGCCAACGAGCACACTTCTAATGAAGATAATTAAATATGCTTTTGTTGTTTACTCCGAGCGCGTCGGTGAGTGCATCGCGTCCAGTTGCCGAGGTTTGGCGCTGCAGTAGCACCCTGTATTAGTAGCAAATGGCACACACACATACACGTGCGCATAGGCAGCATGGCGGCAGCGCGCTAGTAAGGTGTGGGGATCTGTCCGATCTAATTAAGTGCTCACCTGGCATAACCAGTTAGACACCTTAGAAGGGGTTCATGCTCGCCGATTATTTGTATTGACGTCATTATATTACTTGAACTCGCTTAAAGAGACCCATTTGCACTTAGACATGTATGCATGTGTGTTTGTGTGGCATTCTCTACTGACGGAAATGTACGAATACAGTGGAGAAGGTGTGCAGAAACTCATGTTGACATTATGACACATGGACGTAATGCCAACATTTGAATGTCAGTGTTATTGGCAGCGCTGGCCAATGACAGGCAGCGAGTACATAAACTATTTCAAGGCTAATCTTGCTTATGATTAGATATGCAAGCAATTTGCAGCATATTTGAGGGGGAGTGTCGGGCGAAGCCGCGTTTCAATAATTGGTAAACTTTGCTAAACAAAAGACTGCAGCTTATTATAAAGGCTTTCATGGATACGGGTTTTAATTGTTATTTTTAGATAACGATATAAATAGATTGCCATGGAAAGCAAGGAAGCTGGCGCCTATTATAACGGTTTGAAATGACATATTTGTTAAGTGTTTCATCTGGTTTTAATAGAAAAAAAAAAATAGGAAAACTTGAAAATAAAAGACTTAAGCAACGAACTTGGTATGCAAAGGTGTTCTATTGGTCAGTTTAGGAATCACGAGTGAACAATTTTCATTTCATTTGTAATAAGATAGAGCTTTTTCTAAGGTATATCAGATCATATTTGATAACTACCTACTAACAAGGTAATCGAAAAAGTCTTTTCGTTTTTTGTCAATAGATGTCGTTGCACTAGTATATCTCCACATACAGTGTTCGAAAGGAGATATCTTAAACTTCAATCAACCGAAAAACATTATATTCAGGAAAGCTGGAAAAAAGTTAAAGCTGTAAACATTAGTGAAAATAATGAAGATATTCGCTTTATTTTGAAATTTTTGTATCAAAAAGGGAAGAATGCCACGCAAGACACCAATGCAATTGTTGAAGTTTACGGCGACGATGCTGCATCAGCTCATGTAGCACAACAATGGTTAGCTCGCTTCTGTTCTGGAAATTTACAAATTTCGAAAAAATGGCAAAAGGAAATCAACCAAAATGGTACATATTTGTTTATTTATTTATTGTTATAAATATAAAAAATWAGTTAAAWYTGATTAGACATACGAAAAGACTTTTTCGATTCTCCAATACTTCAATTGTTGCTAACAGATATTGTGGCTCTTTACTAACACTTGATCACAAGATAAATGTTCACATTTCTCCTATTGTCTGCACATTATGTGGCAACTAAGGCTGTTCTCACGCCAATCGACTCTACGTAACCGTAAAGGACGAGCTTTCTATACGTTATATGTCTGCAAGTATGGCAGCATTCTTCAAAAGWATTTCAGAAATATGTTATGTAGCCAAAACAACAATAACAGCGATTTCAACGGTATTCAGTTACTATTTGATTCCTCAAACTTATATTCTTAACTTCTTCAGCATTTTCGGCAGTTTTGGAGGTACTAGAACCACTACAGGAAGAACTGGAGTGAACGAAAAATTTTTCAACTTTCTTACATATCAAAGAGATTCCATATTCCAGCAACGCAGCAGAACGCTAGCCATAAATGCTTTTAGACACTTCTGTAAGAAATGTTCTATGTGACAACGCGCATGAAATAATGGCAAAAAACGCATTTTGTTAACGCAGACATGAGTAAACTCAATCCAAGTTCGTTGCACAAGTCTTTTGTATGCCCTCTTATCTAACAGATGTTTTGCAAAACCACAAAGCAACAACTCATTATTCTCACAGAGAACTTCGCACTTGACTTGACTTGCTGGCTTGCAGAACGTGTCACTTCACATATGTGAGTGTGTGTTGTAGCACACCTATGATAGGAAACAACTCCCAAGCGGCGATTCTCTAACTGTAGTCGGTGGGGAAATATGTAAATTGCTCGCAATTAGCGAGATTAGCATGCGGGTCATGAACATTGGACTCTTAAGAGCACGCAAACAAAGACAATATTATGTGATTTGCAAATTCCATTACACATACACACACACACACACACTGAAATGAGCAAATAAAGCAAATAGAGTAGCGAAAAATGCTCTGTCTTAAGGAAAAGTGCATTTGCCCTATTACTTATGCCACCAAGAACAGCTTTCATCTGCGACGAAGCGAAGGCATAACCGAGCGGCGAGTGCGTTGTGCGGTGCCTGGTGTTGGTGTTAGTGCTGATGTCGCTGCTTGTTAAGCAAATAGCAACACGCAGTCGCACAGCCGCAGTGTCGTTGACCCTTGTGCCAACTCACTGGCATTGCTTGCTGCACCATCAGCTTGTCACAGCACGGCGAGCAGCTGTTCACCATACGAACCATTACTTTCTGCGCGTTGCTTGTGTGCAGAATGGGTTGTGGCAGGCGTGAGCTGGCTCTTTTCCAGTGCAACAAACATGGCGACGCGGCCGCGCCGGTGCACTCGTGTCGCTACACCCACAACATTGCCCTGCTCCGAACGCAGAGTGCAAGAATAAGTTATTGCGAAACGGGCGTTGGATGACGCCTGCCCCGCGACGGGTGGAGTGGGGCGCTGCAAGGCATACACACGGCTACAATGGCAAAGCGCTTTTCTGTACTTGATGTTGTTTTTGTTGCTATTATTGCCGTTTTATGCGCTTTGCATTTTATTGCCGCTGCAACACGACATGCATAAATAACTTTCGTTAGAAGTTGCCAACTGCTTCCATGTAAAGTAAATGGCGAAACGCGTATATATGTGCAGTATATGTAAGTGTTTATATACTTTAGAGTACGCACGTGTGTGCGCAAACACATACATTGCCGTTTGGAGCCGTAGAAAACTGGGTGCTGCTGAAATTCGTTATGTCATTGCGCTGAGTTCTTGCAACAATAATCAAATAGCATGAAATTAAATTTACGAGTGAGAAGCGGAGGGAAACGAAATGGCTCAGAATGCCAATTTTGAATGTGCATATGTGTACGTTTGCAACAGTTGCGCAAAAGCCACAGCTTGAAACATATGAAAACAAGCAGTTTACATTTTTTGTATAAAATTCTGTTTGATGAAGTTACTTAGCTTTGATTCACTTAAGTTATTCTCATGCAATGGGATCCCACTGCAAGGTTTACACAAACTCTTTCCTTGTCCAAAAKAATGAAAAAGTTGTCTACATACTGTAATGCTTATTTTCTGGGAAGAGGCTTGCTCGTGGTTTCAGTCCGAATTCTTGTTTTGTATTTCGCAGTTTCCAGCCTATATCTGGATCCGCTTAAGCAATGAAATTTGCGGTTGTGTCCTGAGTGGAATGAAACTTGATATTGTGTCACAAAATTTCTGAAGCTCACCAATATTTTGAACTTTATGTGAATAGTTAAGGCTTAACCCACAGTAAAATAATAATTTTGAATTTACCAAAGGCAAGTAGAAGTCTAGTAAACACATTCTACATATGACAACCGTAAGAATCTGGTGTGTCTTCATTGAGGCTCATTAACACTTTTGTTGGGGATACGAAAATATTTATGTTGCTGCATTTGTCTGTCTGCAAAGTTATGAATTCTGGAAAAAAATACTTAAAATCAGTTCATTTCAGTTACGAAAATGCAATAAGACCTTCGAAGAATAAGCAACTCTGTAACTTTGAGTGTCCCTTCTAGTCGTTACAAATCAAGCAAAACAACAATGACACTCTGCGAGCGCATAAGCCACACAACTGATAGTAATCAATACCGCAATTCATTAGCAATATGGTGCAGCCAATTCAAAAATCGATAATAAAATATTTATTAAGCTTCTGAGGGTCCAACTCGGCTCGTAGGTAACGACGCTTTCAGTAGCGACTGGGTCATAACACAATATTCTTCAATTATCAAGAGTGTGCAGTGACTTCCGAGAATTTCGTTAATGACGCATGTAGTGGCAAACGGTTTTTTGACACACCGTTAACCTTCGAGTGAACACAATCGTTAAAAACTGAAATTCGTAATTAAGGTACAGCTATTTTAAAGAAGTCCTGTATTGCTTTGTGTTGTAGGCTGTGGCACTGGCTTGCAAAACACGAAGAATCAATATTCATTCCTTAACATTGTCTTCTTAGTTAGTCAAATATGTGACATTCACCACAAATACTGAAAGAAACTACAAATGTTGGGAATCTCGGATGTATGCGTAATCTTTTTTGGACAAAAATCATAAGTGAAAAATCTAAGCTTTCAGTCTTGGTTTAAGAACGGCACAGTTCGTGGACCGAGAACTTAGTGCTCTTTTAGTAGAGAAGACATTCATACATACATCAATTAAAACTTGTTTCGAGCTTAACATAAAATACACAATCATACCTCTCTAAAATAGCTGCCAGAGGTAGTAAGTTATTTGTTTTAGATAAAGCATTCTTACTACAAAAAAAATATATTTTAACAATAATTAACTGATTAAGTAACAAAAATAACTGAAATGCACCCAGGCTTATGTCTTCTCTTCTTATACATACATAAACATATGCATTAGGGGGGGTCGACTTTTTAACTATTRAATATCGTATGCTGCAAATGTTCTACTTATCATTCTGAACAACTTTGCCGAAGAGAATATAGGGCTAAGGCCGGTATCAATGCCAGCGATTTAAAGCAAAGTTTAAGAAATCTAAAAAAACGGTTGTATCGAAGGTATGTAATATAGTCATCCGATCTTACTGCTTCCGACAAATGATCAATAGAATATCAAAATGCACCTACATATTAAATTTAATTCGGATATCTCAGAAACTGACGAAGAAATTTTTATAACCACTAAAGCTTTGCCTTGAATAAGCTCTAAGCCGGTTTTAGACTCAAAGTCTACTATTTCAGAATGATTAGTAGAACTCTTCCCCACACGCGATTTTTTATTTTTTGCTTGCTCAACAAATCGACCCGCTCTAATATGCATACAGAGTATTTGATATCTCACACACATATTATCTACATTTTGAGCCGATTAGGCAGTGAAGTAATTAAATAATTCATTTATAACTTTATAACAGCTGAAAGACTACTTAGAGAAGGAGGCAAAGACAAAATTGTAAAGAAGTTACAAAAAGCAAGACATAATTGAAACTTCGGCGAACAGTGGCACAAAAGCGCCAAGCAAACAGTGGAGATTTGGTTTTGATTTCGCAACGTCAATCAGTGCGGCAGTGACAGTGGTGGCAGCGCCGCTGATTACGGTGTCAGCCGTAGCGCTGCGCAGCCGCGGTTGTCATTCACTTATCGCGAGACATCATCGAGCGCAACGGAAAACGCCAAGCAAGCAATGGCAATGTTTATGAAAAATATGTACCACAACAACAATAATAATAACAATAACTAAGCCGCAATCAGCGTCCAGTTAGATGTTAAATAACAAGCAGCGACAGCGCGCTTTTTCGTTACCTGCGGCGCTCGCACATTCGTAATAAATAACGGTGCAAGCCGAAAGCAAAGCATAAGCCGAGCCACAGACAGAGACAACGGCAACGGCAGCGCGAAGGCATGGTAATTAATGCAATCAATTACACATTTTCGTTGCTCAGATGCGCCTCGAGATTTACACTTCCATTTGGTCTGTTGGCGCGCCTGCTTGTTTATGTGTGTGTGCCTTTAAACATATACCTTTGTATGTGGTGTTATGTGGGTTAGGTTTCACATTGATCATACGTCACGGTTCACGGCACAGATAATATTGATTTATGTTGTTTTGCTGCAATTTAAGTCCGTCGATTGCGTTTTCAGGAAATATCTGCTTCAAATAATTAGCTAACTTGCTGATCTGGGTTGAAATGTGCCTTAATGAGTGGATAAAATGCAGAAACAATTGTTGACTAATGTCTGTCTGCAATTATTATGTAACATTTGGCGGACACAAGTGGGGAAAAAACAAGCACTAAAATAATAATTTGTTGAAAATTGTAAATCGGCTTAAGCTAATTCGCTTAAATGATGATGTTTGCTCACTAAAATGATTCAATTATTGGAGGCTGTGAAAGAAATGTATGCCAAAGCAGCTGGATTAATTAATTGACATCAAGTTCTCATATATTATATATGTATATATATGCTGAGAAGACTTATATTATAGTTCAATTCTCTTTATATTCATAGGTATATTATTAGCAGGGCTCTGCTCTAACTTAATACTATTTATGAATTTGGAATTTTTAGCCAAATTTGGTAATCGTACTTACTTAGTAACTTTTAAGTGCTGATGAAGTGGTGTGTTGCATTCTTATAGAATAAAAGGCTATAAAAAGATCTTTAGTTCGATGTGAATCAGTCAGTGCCATAGCTGTTCGTTCTGAACAGTATTTCGCAGATTTCTTGAAGATATCTTATTTTGATCGATCGCTTTGTAYGGCAGCAATATGATATAAAGGGCTTATTATATTATATTTATATTTAATTGACATAATAAAAACTTAAGAACCAGTTCGTGTAAATACAGACAGACGAACGGGCATGACTAAACGCGTTGATCATTAACGTATATACTTTATAGAGGCTGCGAAATTTCTTTACTTCGTAGCAAAGGTTGCCATTTATGAACAATTTCAAATTATTTTCGAAGAGCAAAGGCTTCTTTCAGTAATGATGTACGATCACGATTCAAATTGCCTTGATGCAAAACTAATTAGTTTTTTTTCGACAAAAAGTTGTTTAAAATTTTTGTTAAGGCAGTAATCTCGTATCGTATTTCGGGTAGAAGTGTCATGGAAAGCAGGGCAGTAGTGAAAAGGTTTCCAGAAGTAAGCAATTTCACTTCCACTGAGTGAGATTGCCATGAATGCAGTACCTAATACCCAAAACCGTGATCGTCATTGGGAAAGCTATGCATTGTCTATACCACGATCTGCACAGAAGCGTGGTAAAGAAAATCAAAACCCGAARGAACGAGCTACCTGGGTGCAAAACTGCAAAGATCGTATGCAAAACGGTAGAACGGAAGTCAAATTCCTATTGGCRTTCGAWAGAAGAGATACYAMCTACTATTGAAGTATTAYTATTTAGCCATCGAAATACATATAGAACCTGCATCKTGAATTTATTTTCAATCAAATATTAGATACAGAATTGCATGTAAGAAGAAGTCTTTAGTAGGAAGAATGAATTCCAACGCAGCAATCTTTCGTTAATCTCTTTGAAGGTAAACAAAACCAGCCACTGACTTGATTGATTCACTTGAACCCTCTCCATACATTCAATTCCACAGCCGCCCATGGAAGTGAGGAGGGGGATATGTCACACTATTTTCCATATAAACGCGCTGCCATCAATCTCAGAGCATCATTATTTTGCCACAATACTCCCCACTACAGCTTTATAGCGTTTCCTCTTTGTTGTTGGCCAGTGCAATACGAGCAAGAGCGGGCCGCTTGTTAAGCCTTTGACTTTGGCTTAAATATGCGCTGACGTTCGGCGTACGTTTTGGTGTCCAACACAGCGCACACCGATATTTATCTGAACGCAAGACAAACGCACTCACAAACAGCGATTCGCATGCGCTTAGGCTGGCTCACTCAGCTTTGTTCGCGGCAATGCGGCCCACGCGCCTGCGCGTTAATTTATTGCGCTGCATAATGCGATATTACGCTGATATTGTGCTGATTTAGTTGAATACGCGCTAGAATTAAGTTTATTTATGGACCGGCGGATCGCCAGCACGAGTTTGGCGGATTGTGTTGAGCGCGCTGTGGAGTAGGTGTGTGGCGGCGTGGCGGAGACTGCGCGCAACTGTGTGTGCTGCAAAGTTTCGAGTGCGTGGGCAGAAACGAGAGAAATAAACAACCGCCGGATGGCGTGTATTGGTGCGGTGTGGTGTGGCGGAGAGGGGCTTCCTACGGAGGCGGTAATCGGCACAGTCAGAATCAGAAGTTGACTGCCGCATTGCGCTAAAGTTTGGGATTTACACACACTTTTATGTGTGTCGCTTGAGTTGCGGGATATTTCTCCTCACGCCCGCCGCTAAGCAGTGCTTGAGTGCTTTTGGCCTTTTGTGTTCTGTCAACGGCAGCAAACGGGTGCAAATGATGCGCTTAACAGACAAACATCCGCCAACCAACGGTGAGYGCGCATGTGTGTGCATGCTCTGCTATCTATTTATTGCCTTAGAAAGTTTCGCTTCGCCGTAGACTAAGAAGAAATATTAGAAAGTCATGTTGTGTTGCGCAGAAATTCAAGTTTTGCAGCTACTTCTCTTTGATTTCACTCTGCTCGCCTCTCAGGCACCTGTTAGCCCGACAATTGGCAACTCTTTATTTAAGTTATTGTCAAGAAGTGGGAGCTTGCGTTTATTTATAGAATTGTTGATTCAAACATATGCGCATTTCGTTGAAAAAGCGATGTTAGGAAGCAATTTTCACGTTTAATTTAATATTTGTAATAAATATGTGTGTAAGGGAGTGAATATATATGGAAGTTTGTAATTGATTGGTCTTCACCTTTTATGGTGGATGGCTCAATATTCATTAAAATTTATATAGAATTAATTATTTTAATATTAAGCTTATATTGAACGAATTTTTCATAAAACATCTGAATTTGAGAAAGATAAAGTACCCTGTGCCTGACACAATTGTTCGAAATCTACTCTTTATACATTATTGATTTTTATGATTTTTTTTTAACGAAATAGTTTTGGAGGTTTCAAGAGAGGCCAACTCTTATTTTTAAAGTTGACTAACATTTCCAAAAATCGTCGCATAAAATACAAAACTACGTATCATAAAAAAATAAATCGAAATTCGCTGTCGGATACAAAAACCAATATATAAGCTCTTTATAACCATTTTAAAAACTAAAATTTTGTTTCAATATACATATATGAGTGTATGAAACCAAAATATAACCAAACTATAACCATTTYGTAACCATATTATACATTCAATACTCAGATTTTGTTTATTATTAGTKGTTTTTATTATAAAGTTTCTGCTTCGCTTGTRAACTTATGAAAAGTTATGTTAGGTTGTTTTGTATTTTAGATGGCRATATATCTTTCTGAATGGTAGACACGGTATAAAGTTATTTGGCTCATAATTAAGCCATTTGTTTTGTCATGGCATTTGTTTAAGCTTTCTTATACCCTCAACAGGTTATAATAAGTTTGTCCAGAAACTTGTTAGACCAACGGATCGGTTCGTCTTGACTCACAGTTTATCAGATATTGATAGCTATCAGACAAATTGATGGACCACAATCATTTTTATATATAAATATATATTKWKATATTGTACAAATTGGGTAGGCATTTGGTTAACGGTTAATGGCTGTTTTATGTGCGCATGACGCCTAAAGAGCATTAAAAATTTAAACGCGACACAAAACAACGAGCAAAATGTAGACATTGCAGTAAATTCACATTCGGCTCTGCGCATGCGMGGATGGCCGAACAGCATGAGACTCAAATTTTTACTGTAAACGGCAATAACAATTAAAATCAACAAAAAACAGCRATTTCGTTGCACTTAAATTGGTGAAGCAAGCAGTTGCGGCGCTTGGTTGTTGTTGTTGTTGTTGCCATGGTAGTATTCTTGGCATTTTCTTTCGTAAATTTACAATGTACATTTCTTACATGCGTCAATTAGTTCATTGATGTTTTTGTGTTTTTTGTTTTTTTTTGTTTTTGTTTTTGCTATTTGTAAGCGCTTCACGTATTGTTGTATTTGCATTTCATGAAAAAGCGCTTTAACATCATGATCATGTACGAATTCGTTTCGTGCCTGAACGCGAGCGTTTCACTTTTACTTTCCACAGCCATTAGCAGCGAAACAGTTATAATTTCGTAATTTAATTTAATATCAACTATTTAACTCTCCATTTCGCTGGAAACTAGATATGCAAAGTGCAATCAGTGCGAAATGCACTTTCATCGGGGAGAAGATCGCWTCTAATTGTTATTTGTACTGCACGCATACCTATATACATATCGTCACCTGAAATGCGAAATAACGTAACAACATTTTCGGAAATTTACAGTCACATGAATAAAGCACGAAATAAAATGGAATGTGAGTGAAAAAAATTTTAATTAAATGGTTAAAACGGGTTTATATCTGGGGAACTATTCCGTATCTCGATTCGTAAATATATTTTTTTCGAAATTCGGATCTACTTTATAATTGTGCGAAAGTTGCACCACCCTGTGCCAGAATAAATACGTACAATTTTCGTTTTTGCTTGCTACAACTCAAAAGCTAACGAATATTTTATTCGAAAATTGGCTTGGAAGTCCGAACATCGAGTTACAGAATATTCCCCCTGAGCGCAGAACCAGAAAATGTTGAATACATGTAATACTATGTATGTAATTGTAGGTAGTGAAGCGTAATCAATAAGACACTCAATTTCGATTTTTTTGATGATACGTTGTTGGGTATTTCAGGTGACGATATATATATATATATACTTAAATAAATATTTCGCGAAAAAATTGTGCGTTATCAAATCAGAAATATTAAATACTGTAAGAGATAACTGGGGTTCAAGGCCTGTATATATTGAGTAGACGAAAAAGTCTTTTCGTATTTCAAATCTAACTTCAACTTCCAACGAAAACCCTTTAAAAAAGTAAAATTCAAGCGATTTTGATGAAACAAATTTCTCTCTAAGTAAAGTAAGCTCTTCATAGAGTCTTCTTAAAAGACAAAAAACCAAAAAATTTTAATTTTTCTAAAACTTGCCAAACCCAACTCTGCTAACATATTTGGTCACACTCAACAGACAAAACTTTCACTTCTTTCTTATTTCCCTCAGCTCAAAGCTATCAGATCACAACAAGTGAATTCATAAAAAATTATAAAAATAAATATTGAGTCCATTAAGCGCATCTTTCTGCGCTCCTAATGCACACTCCCACTGCCACAAAACATATCCAACATTTATTTGATTCCTCTTCAACAAGTTGTTCTAATTTTTGGCACTGATTTGCATAAGCCAAATGATACACATGTGTATGTGTGTGTTTCTATAGAATCCGGTATGCGTGCTTGGGAAAGAAATTAGGTCTGTTTACCCTAAAGACGGCAGACTCAAGCCGCCGCGCATAATATCACTGCCAGCAGCCGGACAAGCGAGCGATTAGCAACAACAACAAATTGGGTGACGAAAAAGTTAGAAACGAAATATATATGAGTCTACGAAGTCAACATTATTGGAGAATGACCGCCATTGCTTACTAAAAGCTTAGCTAAAATCCATATGCCAAAACCGTTAATTGCTGCTTCGCTCATTTTTATTGCTGTTTCGACCAAATTTATTGCTTATTTAGTTGTTTTTATTGCTGCTGGCGTTGATGCTAAATTCATGTTTGTTGACGCAGAGATGCTAATTCGCTTGTGGAACATGCAGGCACCCAGACGGAAATTACAAGGTAAGAAAATATGTTTATCTGTGGCTGAATATGTACTCGTAGACACCATAGGCAGTGAAGTGCGGGATGGAGTCGTGTGTAGAAGTTCTCGAAAGAGAGGGAAGTTTTTTGAGCGCCATTCACTTGGGAGTGCTCAGAAAACCTTCTTTTACATATGGCTCAAGCAGCTCAAGAACATCTGTTTGATGGTGATATAAAGTGAGAAGGTGAACCATCTCTGTCCAGTACCTGCCACGTAAAAAACGTTCCCAATGAAAAGGAAAGGACATAATAAAAATATCTGTTATAAGTTTTCATTATCGTTGTTGTTGTAAGTGGTTTAAAACATCTCCCAAATACCCGAATTGCCACAGATTTATTAGAATTTTCCTACAGTGTGCTTGCTCAGACACAAAAATCATAAAGAACCATAAAACCAACTAACTGATTCAAGAGCGCATTAAGTCGGAGAAATTTCCAATTTCCAATTTTTTCTTTTTTATTTTATTTTCATTCATATCTCTAATTTAATATGGACACCTTTTAATGCAATAAATTACTTTAACTTCGAGCATAATTTTATATTTAATCATTTTTCGTACAAACCTCTTGCTTAGGAYGCGCCAGTTGTTGTTGCTCTTGATATGAACTAAAAATAGAAATAAAAAAAAAAAATCTTAGAATTATTGACATAAAAATCAAATTCAATAATTGAAATTAGAAGAGGAAATAAAAGTTAATAATAATTATTGTAGTTTCAGTAAAGAACTGAAGCACGCCTTTCGTAAAGCGAGACCTTGCATATTGAAGTTGATATTTTCAAGTATACCTCCGCGATTACTTTACATTACCACTTGAACTGTCCAAAGAATGTAATCTTTGTGCACCAAATCGCGAAGCAATTTGCCCGACCCAATTACTTTTAAAAKAAACTAAAATCTGATAGAACACTGTTCGGATAATTTGAATGAAGTAATTTTAGAACACAGATTAAAACCGATAAAATGTCTAAAGTTACAACCAATTAATGGATGCACAAACTAATTCGGCCAGCGGTGATGGCATAAATGCCGCGTTGGGCAAAGGGGAAGGGGTCCGCGATAACAGCAAATGCCAACAAATCGACAATTGTGCTTACCCAAGTGATCACTGACCTTATTTCGAACACACACACACACGCATACACGTACACTCCGGTATGCCCGATTTTATTGAAAAGCCAAACACTGAGCGTGAATCAGTTGATAGTTGAGTAAATACATATGTTGATTTTATGGCGRACAACAACAAATGCGGGCAACCACTGACTCGTTTAAGTGTCGAGCGCACACATACGAGAACCGTACAACAACAATGATAGCAGTGAACCAGCGCAGAAATAAATAACAACCCACACAAAATTGTTGCTACTGCAATTTGTCTGCCTACACATGGAAATAACTTACTTATGTATACCAGTATATAAGGTGTGTATATAGAAGCGCAATATTTCCAACTACGAGAGGGAGAGAGGAGGGACAGTGTGCAGTTGAAACTATTCTAATTGAATGCAAGCAATAATTCGTCGAAATATACACTTGGGAGAGAGGGTTAAAGAGCGCACAATAACTCGTGGAAATATATGTAGGTAAATACTCATGTATATTTTATATGTAAATATGTGAGTATAAATATATAAATACAATTTACTTGTACAACGCATATACAGACTAAACCCTTGGTTAACACAATGCGCTCTAATACCGAAATAATATAAATAATAAATTTTCATAATATGACAGTAATACTGAGAGAAAATATTCGCCTCAAGTGAACTTTGATTTGTAATAATATAGATTATGCTAAAAGTGATCTAACACGGAATAAAAGTTACTTTGTTATGCAATTTATTGCAGGCTCTTCAATCTTTCCTCAATTTGATTTGGGGCAACTCAGGTGTTAAGTTATTCCTTCTCCGTGGTTCATAAATATACTCAAATATTTGCTTAAGTATTTGGTATTTGACAGATGCTAAATTCAGTTTTGATTCTGTTTGAGAAGGCTTCCGTGTCTATGAACTTAACTTGGCAAGAAGGAAATAATTAGATAATATTAGTAATCTTAAAACTCTCCRAAAACCTTTAGAAATTGCCATCATATCAAAGAGAAGTTAGCTTAAGAGCACACAGTCTGCGAAATTACCATTCTGTCATAGATTTTGCATATCGTCATCTAAAATGCAAAATAACGTAACGTCACTTTTCAGAAGTTTACAGGCGAAAGAAAAACGATATAATGGRAACAACTAACGTTGAAACAAAATCTGAGTTTTGGTTATAAAATGCTAATGCAATAATTATAAAGTGGTTATCATACACTCATTTTGAAACGAAAATAAAGTTTTCGTTATATAATGGTTATAAATTGTTTAAAATAYCTACCAACCATTTTAAATTATTTTAATGCCACGTTGTTTTGCATTTTAGGTGACGATGTACACCCTTAAAAATACCACTTTAAACTCTTAAATGAGTATCTCAAATATCCTTTGAGTTAAAGGCTTCTGAGCCGCCTAATTCAATAATTTCTGTTTCTCTGCTCTCGCTAAGGCCCTCAGGGTTAATGTCAAAATATTGAATTACTTTTTAATTAAGATATAACTGTAATCTACCAACTACTTTAACAAAATTGGCAATTTTATGGCAATTATATTTTACACAAATATTTACATTTATCATTCACTTCACTTTACTTCTGACTCTGACTTATCGCCAATAACTTACAACTACCTAAAGTTAACTTTAAGTGCCAATTAAATGCGAATCAAAGCAACTAAAAAGTAAAAGAAAAGAAAAGGTGAACACAAATAAAATTTGAAGCAGCAACCGATTGGCAAAACTTCAAAATCGCGCCGGGACCTTGAATTACAGCCGTGTCAATAATACTCATTGTTGTCAATTGCAAAGYGACTTTTGATTGAACTTCTTGTCGAGTCGTGCAAAAGCGCGCCGAAGCAAGATTAGCGAGCAAAAATAGTCGATCTCATGCCAAAATATCGAGTGAATTGCAAACTGAATAATGCAAAACCGATATCTCGCCAGTCMCAAACATACACACGCATACATACATACATATATGGTTATAATCGAGTGTGTCGCATGCACTATCTTCCGCTGCAATCGCTGCTGGTTGTGGCTCGTGTTGTTGCCTTCTATTTTTAGTTCATCAAGGTAAATAGGCAGCTCAGCAATTGAATTGTTGTTGGAAATGGAAGAGCGATGAGCTAAATATTTGMATGTTGCATGCAATGCAGCTACACAACACCAGCATTTATGCATGCCAACAGCAAATATTGAACAAAGCAACAACAAGAAACATACATGTGTATGTGCTAAGATAGCAGAAAGTAATTGTGGCAGAATTCCAGCGGCGAACTTTTGGTTTAAATGTAAAGGAAATTTTCACTCAAATGAAAAGSGAAAACTCGCATTGCGCAAAAAGAAGTGAAAACAAGTTTGAAGTGCCACAAAGCACACACAGGCAATTAGTGCGGAGATAAAAATGTATGAAGTATGGATTAACCAAAGAGTTAAAGGGGAAGTGAGGAGAATTTAATATTTTGTAACCTTCCGCTTCTTTTCTCTTAACAGCCCAGAGATTTTTGTAAAGGTTTTTCTGCTCAGAAATAGGCTCCAAAGATCATAAACATTATTATATGTTTATAAGTTGGATTGAATTTGAGTGCTGTCTGTCTAGTAAATGAGGGCTAACGAGCTTAAAACACAACTGTTTCTAAAAATGTAAGTAGTGGGATAGTTAGAAATCTAGAATCTTTCAAAGACTCCGTTGGACCTTTAATCGATCCTTGTACCAACCAACAACAACATATTTGATATACCTAGTGTAGCCTGGTCTTTATCCTCCTGGTTTTTCTAACGGAATGGAGGTGTTTTCCTCCTAGACAGCGCAACCGCTTTCTCTTAATTCGATGAACTATGTCAATGACGTTGTATATCTGATATAGCTCATCATTCTATCGGCCTCCGTATTCGCCGTGACCAACGCGCAAATGCCCATAAATCTCTCATTTCTCACGAAAACTCGTAACGTCGACTCATCAGATGTTGTCATCATCCATGCATCTTCACCATATAGAAAGAAAGGGAATAGTGAGTGACTTACAGAGTTTGGCTTTTGAAGATAACTTTACTTTTCAATTGCSTACTCAGTCCGAACTAGTACCTGTTGGCAAAAGTTATTCTGCGTTGGAGGCTGACATTGTTGTTGGTGTTAATACTGCTTCCAAGACAGACAAAATCATCTACAACTTCGAAGTTATGACTGTCAACAGGGACGTGGGAGCCAAGTCGCGAGTGCGACGGTGCGACGACTATTTGTATGCTGACAGGTGATATTTCGTCTTACCCTAGTTCACTACCAGACCTATAGGCTCGGAAAATCATATAAATTTATAGGTTGGGTTGAATAAAATAGAATAGTGTTAATATCTTTAAAATTCTTTTACTTTTTCTTCAAATTCGCCTTACTTCATCRTAAAACAGCTGCGAACCAAGCAGCGCTGCTTTGTTTAGTAGGTCAGTGTGTAATTCGCCTGCAATGCATTCTTTTTTATGAGGCTCCCAATACCATAGTCAAAGCGCATCATTTGACCCACAAAAAGCATATACGCACCCCGAACCGTCACATACACACGCACATGCGCGCGTGATGTTTCTGTTATCAAAAAGTAAACCGAATATATTCATAATATTTGACCTGCATTGCTGCACATTTTAATAAAGCATCTATTCCACTTTTTATTTTTAATTAGATACCCAGATTTAGATCCTCAATTATGCGAGCTGCAACGCATGAATGAGCACAAAAAGAGATGCAAGCACAGAAATATTATTTTTCGTATTTCGCCCGGCATATTTTCAGTTAGTTGCACATCCCTTTGGAGCGGCTTTACAAAGATTTGCAGCAGAGTGAGCAGCAAATTGCTTCAATTTCATTCCTTGCACTCGGCAACCGGGCTTTCCTGCTAGACGRTCGATCGGTAGGTCAGTGAGTCAGTCACTATTGCCTTGTATATGCTTGTGTAAGCTCGCAGATAGCGCTCATAAGCAAATATTTCTAATGCTATGCGCTGAACTCGAGCAATATTTGCAAGCAGACACATATGGGGRGAGGTAATAGTAAATGTTCAAGCACCACCAATCTTCTCTCGGTTACTTTCATTACCGTTTTTAACGCGTCTTTATTTGATTTTTAAAATTAGCAAAACAACCGTTGGACGCGCCACGGAGCACCGTGCATCGACCTTGTTGCTAATAACCTCATTTTCTCATTTTCAGCGGCGACTTCGAATGCAGCAATAGAAATCGGCAAGCCGAGAGCAATAAGTCAGTGGAATGCGCTCGACAATCAAAGTGTAAAGACTCGCTAGCAGTCCAACAACAACAGCAACAATCATAACAATATTGCAGCTCAGCATATTGCCACATACCCATTCGTGCATGCATGCATATGTATGTGTGTTGCAAGCAATAGTTGCCGCTAAAAWGTGGCTGGCTGGCAGCAACTACATCTGCCATTGCGGCTGCTTGGCTGTGTTGGCTGCGGAGTATTGGGGCCAGTGTGTTGGTTTATCACCAGACATTGCGGCCATGCATTTATAACGGTGCTAATGCACTGATTTTGCTTTCTACTGCTGGCAGTGTTTCTTCTGCGACCTCTTCCTCTTCTCCGTTTGCTTTCATCCGAAATTAGTTCAGTTTGCTTTGCGCTTTAGCCCCTGCTTTGAGCAGCACGGAATTCGTATAATCTTTTTCGTCTTCCTCTGCCACTTCTTCACAGCTGCCACACTCTACTTCACTTTAGTGTTGACTTTCGCACTTCCGTTCATTTCATTTTTGCCACCTTTTTCCCAACGAAATTTCGCTTTTTGTACTTTGGCTTTTGCTGTCATAATATTAGCTTCTCTTTGAGCACAAGTGCCGCACTCACTCATTCACTTTCAATAGCGCTTTGAGGCCCTACTGTGGTGGGCCAAGCGCGCAAGGAGAAAACTTCGTATATGTACTTTTGTTTACAAATATTTATATAATCAGTGTTATAAAGCATAATAAGAATGGCGAATTGGACTAAAGAAGAACCTAAATTTTCTCTTCCTTACTTTATTGCGACTATATATTAGCGTTCTTTGCACCACTAATGCCTAGTTATGTCTATGCGGTAAAATCTTCACTTACACTGCTGATTGGTAGACAATAACTAGGCTTTCAGTGGAAAACTTGGTGCAAAATCGTAAAGGAATATAAGGAAATAAAAAGGCACTCTAGTTAACTCGTTCGGGACATTCGGATAGACAGCTCAAAAAGCTTATACTTTTAAGTAAGATGGAATTAAGCAATATTATGGTGGTCTACACAGGGAATATAGCCATATGTTCCCACCTCCAGAAACTGAATGCAGAGTTGGAACGAAGCATAATCAGACGCCAGAACATTACCTCTTTGAATGCCCATCTTTTAGGAGCTTGAGACGGAATATCTTCCAGAGCTCGCAATGTTCCATCGTAAAAGATATTGGAAATAATATGTAAAATACTGTTTCAAGAATTGAAGAATCTCCAACTATTATGTATATGTGATCCCTCAAAAAAAAGTTKTTTAACTGCGTTGGGCTTCGTGCACTTTCCTACCGGTTATCACTGAGATACGGTAAGTAGTTSACCTTATGTTTCCAATTTAAGCTCTGAGCAGGCTGTTTTTGATTTATTCTACTCTATTTTTGGGCTTTCGATTAGGTTCTTGTGACTAAAAAGTATGAAGAAGAGATCTGATTGAGAATTTTGATCCCCTTTAAGCAAGTATTTGTTGTAATATTAGTTTGATACCAACTTAACTTAGCCACTAACTTAAGTTYATGGTCACGGAATGAAATTTCGGGTGCCGAAACCATCAGAATATTGGAATAGATCTGCGCTGATAATTCTTTGTCGCAAGCACGTTTTTTTGACACAAATTATTAAAAGRGAGTCGAGAACGCGTTGACGACGTGCAGGATGGCCATCAACATCAATAGATGATCAATACGTCAATAAAATAAAGGAACTGGTGCTTGGAAATCGAGGATTAACCGTCACTGCATCGTAACCTTACTGGCAGCGTTAAAATATCGGAAGTATAAAAATAGTGAAAGTACGATTGGTTCCAAAATTACTCACTTTTTCGAAAAACAGCCTCCCGTTAACGTCCATGCAACAATGCTTTCTGTCTACCAAGATGTTCTGAAACGTATTAAACGAAAAAACCAACCCGCTGGTCAAAAATCGAGTTAATGTTGACACTTTTCTTTGATTTTCGAGGCGTAGTGCACTCCGAACCCCTTTTGACCGGCCAAACTGTCAATAAGGAATTCTATTTGAGTGCTATGCATACTTTGCGCGAAGCTATTCGTAAAAAGAAGCCGGAATTATCGGCCGTCAACTCTTGGTTTTAGTACCAGGAAAACGCACCGTCGCAGACTGCAATATTTCTTCGTGAGTTTTTCGCAAAATTTTCAACCAACATCGTGCCGCAACCACAGTGTTCGTCTGAWTTAGCTCCGTGTGATTTCTACATATTCAATAAACCCAAACGACCGTTTCGGGCAAACCGTTTTGGTAGTTGAAAGCATCGAACGAGAGTCACTGTGCCCATTGAAGTCCAATCTGGAAAATTACTTCAACACCTGTTTCGAGAAAAAACGTTGGCACAATTTTAATGGGGTCATAGGGATACTTTGAGGGAAAGGACGTAGGTTTTGAAGAATAAATTAAGAATTTTAAAATTATGAACCAAGCCTTTTTTACTAACTTTTGCTTTGCATTGATAAATTTTAGTGGAACCCAAAAGTTGTTTACAAAACCCACTTTCAACAATATTTGACAATACAAAAAAATTACGTAAAATATTGTTTTTGGATTTTTTTCTGTATACTCGCTCAGTGCGTGAATTGAATCYAAATCCACTTGCTACGCACTTCCCYAATTGCAGCCAACTTTCTTTGACTTAAATGAAGAAGAGATGTAAGATAGGCATTAACTGAAGCTATCTAGACAAACACATATAATACTATATGTATGTATGCACACATATATATAAATTTATCTATATTTCTAGGTATGTATGTATGTATGTAGGTGAATACAAAAATGAATTATCGTGCATTATGAACTTTCATTTTCAAATTAGCTGTAAAATTTGAACTCATTACCCAGAATTCATAGCGCAGAACAGTTTCACACTCGCAAGCACACTCATGTACGTATGTAACACGCGTATGTATGTGTAGTAATTAGTATATGMATTGTTTGGGCACAGATATGAAAACCAGTGTAATTGTAAAGCAAGTATTTATGATGTGCGCGGGAAGAGTTACATTTGCGGCAGAGAGGTAAGCAAGAAGTTCACGACCCTGAAAGGAAAAGTGCTTCGCGCGCTAACGGGCAACATAACGACTCAGCTACTTATGCATTTTCTCATATAATATTTAAATAAAAATGCGTAGAAATTTTTCGAGTTGAAAGAAATCAAGAAATTATGTGTAAAGAGCAAAGTAAAAGCGATTCAGGTAATGTGTAATCTCAAGGGTTATGACGATTTCACAATTAAATTAAAGACCCAGACTGGCTACACGTTTGGCCTTCATTCCACATCATAAAAGCCTTTACGGCGGCTTCGTAGCATCTCTAAAAATATCAAGTACTGACTTAAATTAAAATTAAATACAAGTCAAAAGACCGGGTAATTGTTTGTTTCTGAAACAAGATCTGATTGAAAGCTCCCAACGGCGGACTCCCCTCCAACCTTTCCGTTGAGCTTCGATCCATTCGTGACAAAGCATACTACGAATCGCAGAGGTCCAAGTTCTCAAGGATGCATTCGAAGCGAGAGAGGATATCGGTATGTCACTATGTGTGACCCTTAACGTGGCCAGTTCTCTGGAGTCTGATAGAAACCTTCACACGTCTATTGTCATAATCAATATAAAATTTATACTCTTGTGGCTCTACCTCGCATACGAATTTTCCTTACTACCTCCATAAAAGTAAATATAAGGTTGTCAAAAAAGTCTTGCGGTATTTTCGCTAGTTGGCGCTGAGTGCGCGTAGTTCTGGTTTTATTCGTCGCATCGGGTCATGCTATAACGTTTTGGAAAGCTCATTTCACGCGCTAACACGTGTTTTATTGATTGCCGTTTCTTTTAAGTCGTTCGTCGCAAACATGGAGCTAAAGTAGAGAGAAAATACGGCATATTTTCTTACAGTACTACTACGATAAAGGCAAAAATGCATCTCAAGCCGCCAATAGAATTTGTGCAGTTTATGGGCCCGATACAGTTTCCATTTCCACCGCACAATCGTTCTRATGCAGAGGTGGTCGAAGATGCGCCTCGCTCCGGAAGGCCTGTCGTCGAAAATTGCGATAAAATCGCTGAATTGGTCGAAAAAGACCGGCATGGGAGCAGCCTGAGCATCGGTCAAGAGCTGGGCATGAGCCATCAAAGAAAACTTTATGAACAATTGAAAATTCAATAAAAATACCGCAAGACTTTTTTGACAAAATATTATAAATATCCTCATATGCATATTTGCAGAAACACAATTTCTTAGATCATCCTGAAGTGAACGCAAAAAGGTACACCAATAAAAGCAAAAACATTACCCACACACATATACACACACGCAAGCAATAAAGTCGTGTTGGCGATTTTGTGATATTGCCACAGTTAGAAGAGCCAAATTCACAGCCCCGAAGCCCCGCTTCAAGGTGAAGTGGTAATAAAAAGACCAAAACACATAAAAGCCAACGAGTTGCAACAAAATAGAAAAGAAGCATACAGCAATAACAACAACAGACGAGCGCTGCGCACGTCTAGGAGGTTAGCGCAAACCGGTTAGCCGTTGGCCGGAGTGCTTTTAATTCGGGTTGTCAACGAAATTACCAACAATTTCACTTTACCGTTAGCGCTGAAATTCAATGCAATTAAATTAARTTTAATTAAAACGCCGATGTAAGAAGAGCAAAGTGATGACAAACACAAAAACCACAACAACACGGCACATTCGTGAAATACAAGTTCACATTTTATCCGCGCTTACGAGGGCAATAACAATAACGGCGTTGTCGAACAAATTGGCCGAAAGTGTTGAGTGCTGAGAGAGAAATGGCATTGCGATAAAATGGCCCGGCGACACCGCATCGCGATTGCGGCCGCCGCTTTCGCAAGCAATTGCACAGTTGAGTGGCAGATTGGTGGTGTGCTGCAGAGGAAGCTGCGCGCTGCAATGGCTAATCGAGTGCAGAGTGCCGCATGGACTTTGTTGTTATCTGGAAATTAACATCACCGCTGCAGGTAACGAATACCGGTAAAGCAACAACCACAGAGGCGACGGCGGCCGCAACAGCGTTGGCAATAATAGTAATTGGAACAACAACTTGCAACATGTGTAAAACAATATGAGCGCCACAAAACGGAGCTTCCATTTGTTCATCGTTATATATGTGTATGTACATGTATGTGTGTGTGTGGCTTCGCATATGCCGCCCATTTGTGCGCTTGCGCCAGTGTCGAACAGCTGTTGCAATGTCGATGGTGTGGCGGCGGTTGCGGTTGCTGCGCCGCATCGCATTTGTACCCATTTCCGCCGCATCGATCGATCAGTTACAATTTGCAACACACAAAACACATGCTGCGCACTCACACACACACACGCACATGCGATTGCAAAAGCCAAACGAAATATATGTTATTTGTCGCTTTAAATATATGTATGTGGGGTATATATTCCGATGCTATATATTGAGTTGGATTTATTGCTTCCTGCAAGTGACGTTCCATCGAAACGTGTGTTTGCAACGTCGTCAAYAGTCGTCGCAACATCGGCAGCTGCTTGTATCGCATGCATTGTTGTTGGCCGGCCGTAATCTGGCTGCCACAAAGGCCTGACCACTCAACCGACTGGCCAATTATGCTTTTTGACATAATTCATAAATGTGTGCAGCGCCAGCGCATCCGAAAGGCACACCATCTGCTCTCAATTACTCAAACTACATACTCACAGACATGCTTCTCTAGAGTTTACGTGAGTAGTAATTATCCGCGAAACACTAGTTGGCAACTCCACTGAGGAGCGCATTATTAAAACACGGATGTCAAAGCAAATCCACCTTTGAATAACATCAATGCAACTTTCGCGATAAATACATATATCAAATTGTAGATATTGTAACCATTGTGACAAAAAGGTAATAGGAAATTGTACTTAAACAA
>NW_017535819.1:353839-359729 GCF_001853355.1 Bactrocera latifrons | reverse complement strand
AAAAAAAAAAAAAAAAAAAAAAAAAAAAAAAAAAAAAAAAAAAAAAAAAAAAAAAAAACAATGAGCCAAACCTTGAGCGGCTTTGGAGTTGTTTTTTTTTTGGTTTCGGCTCGTTTCCCCTCCAGTTATATGATTGTTGATTTTTTCAAATCAAACTCATAAACCTAGTCTCATTGAYAGTTAAAAAGCTCTCCATGAACATGAATTCGGAATTCACATGATCAAGCATGTCCAAAGGGACTAGTTTACGGTAGTCTTTTTGAAAAAAAATCCAGTTTTATCGGGACGAATCCGTCAAGAACGCGTTTCATACCCAAAATATACACCAAAAGGGATGTCGGGCTCTCCTGTCATCACTCTAACACTTTSTTGACTATATTCAAGCAACATATTTTTCACTTTTTTAATATTGTCATCAGTTGAAGAGGTCGAAGGTTGTCCAGAACGAGGTTTTCAACGATCTCCGTCTCTGAAGGCTTTCTACTACTCGTATTCTTGTAAATCACCGTATGYCTTTCGCARCGATTCAGTACAAGAAATTTCGTTRTAAATACAACATTTTGCACAAATTCTTTGTTCAATATTGTTTTCCTATAATCTATACTTCTTTTAGTTTTTTTGAAGTTCAAGCTAGTAGTGAGTTAAATGATTCCAGGACAGGCATGTAATCTAGTCTCTAATCTATTCCTAATATGTTATCTAAACAACACTGCTAGTAGTTTAACAAAGGCAAGGAGGAAAGACACTCGAAAACGCCCCCCTCTGAGTCATAATCGCAGTCTTTATATGACGCCAATTACAGCCGTAGGAATATGCTATAGGTCTAAAGAAATCGATATGAAGCTATGGTACTTCATTACTTATGGTTTCTAATCACTTACACAATAGCCTAAATAGACTCTAGTATGGCATATTAATAAGCTGGACCTACGCAGTTTAAACTATTTTTTTCGTCACACTTCTCCCACAATGCTTACAGAGAAAATCCTTGAATAATTTAAAATCGATGACATCAGCAAAGTATAGCATGAGGAAGAAATATAACTAAAACTTGTGCCAAAGGTATTATACAAAATTTTTTCTTCATCAAGTTTACCACAGGAATATCGCATAACGCAATGCAACACTGTGCATAATTTTCATCAGAACTTCGCCCAAGTATGTGGATATGTTCAAATCTGCGATGCTTCCGCGACAAACGGACTATAATTAGGTATAACACCTTTTCGCCTTTTTTCGTTGTTGAAGTCGGAATTTCAGCTGCGTTCTTTCTTGATTCCCCGCAATGTGAGCCGCCTCGCTTGCGTAACCCACATTGCATTCTACGAAGAAGCAGCTAGCCGCTGGCGCATTGCTTYGCCTAAAATTAAACTAATTTACATAAATCTCAAATTTATTCTGGATCGCTGCTCGTGCTGTTAATGTCGCTGCTGTGCCTAATGCCGCTCATAATCGCAGCTTAGCGCTTCTGCACTCGCTTTGCAACTTTCGGCGTTACGCTGTTTGGCTTTCGAGCGTTCTTCTTGGCAAACTGCAATTATAATTTAAGAGTTCGCAAACATTTTGCTTAACAAAGCACCGGAATTCCAGAGAAATATGCACATAGGTGTATTTATAAAAACATGTGACCGGGGGCGTGGCTCGTTTTGTGTTTCAGTGGCATCCGTTTTATTTTTGGATGTTTTTCGCATATTCTGACCCTGAAGACTTATGTCGCGTCTTACTATATAATTGTGGAAACATGCAAGTATCAAAGAATAAAAAGGAAACGTCATCGTATTTAGGGTTTTCAGTTTCAATATAATTTATAGTCATTTATTGTTGTTGTTTCCTATTAGTTTGTATAACGCTGTGTTGTAGGCCATTGGTCATTTTATGCTCAAAAATTACGAAAATTCAAAGCAGCGCGCATTTATCCGCAGCTAAGAACTTTAAGTCACTTCAGCTAACCACTTTATCAATTTGTTGGATACGTTGCAAGCCAATTCGGGATTCTTAAGCTGGCGGTGTACAGTGGAATAATATTAAAATAGAAAGAGATCAAAGTTTATTTCTTTTGGCATAAGTTGAATTTAACGGGTTTTATACCTATACTATTGGGTATCCAAGAAAGTGTTTTCTTATTTCTATCACACTTCAACTTTTTTTTTTTTATACCATACCATTTGGGTCGACCACTTTTTGCCATTTCTCCGCTTGTGACATAATACCATCTGCGTTGTACCGATAGAAGACGAACCCCTTTCCGTTGATCAGTTCTGGCCTTTTTTTCGATTGCTTGCTTCAATCTTATCAGTTATTGATAGAAAAATGTGGAGAATGGATGATTCCTTTCCAATCCCACCAAACACTCAGCAGAAYCTTTAGTGGCATCAATCCTGGCTTTGCGACCATTTGTTGAGCTTCACCACGCTTGGATCATGATCCTTTTCGCACATTATTCTCGTGTTTGATCCACTTTTCGTCTCCTGTTAATATTCGCTTCAGAAATGGTTCGATTCTTATTTGAAGATTCTAGTAAATTTTTTCCATAACTTCATTGACTTYTTCAACGATAGATCGAGCAGAGCAAGGTGCGAGGTCTACTGACAAAATACGAAAATACTTTTTCGATTACCCAATGTAAATAGCTCAACGAAGAATGCCACTTAAATTTTTTAGAATTTTCAGGATTTGTTCAAGACTTTACCAAACTGACACATTCAGTTTATATAACTGCGCTGTTGCAAAAAAGTGTTTTACTTAATTCTTTTCTTTAAAGTATCGACCTTAAATAAATTATTTRTGGCTTTAAGATTTAGCTCGCCTGCGCATGCAAAATGACTCACTGTATCTCTACTTAAGTATATCTTGTGTTGAAGTTTCCGCATCGCTGTGCGCTCGTGCTGCCCCCAGCTGTAGTTACTTCGTTCCTTTTTGTATGCGAGCTTGCAACATCTTCATGTTTTCGACTATTATCAAATTGTTTTGCTTTCTGGCTGGCCCAAACGGAAAGTCAGCCTGGCCTTGTGCTTTTTTAACCGCTGCATATTTATTTCAATCGTTTGCAGTTCGCTCTGCTCGCTCGGTTCGCTCATTAAACCCTGCGGCCTTTTGCAAATGTAATTTCAATTCACCTTCCTTTTGCCTGCTCCTTTCAATGCATTTACAAATATAATTTGCCTTTTTCGCCACGGCTGTGTGCCCCAGTGCTTTGTGGTGCCCTTTTAGATGCCCCGAAAGCATCGTGTTCTTGCACTCAGCCTTTCAAATCATTCTTTGCAGCTTAATGGAAAATGCCAATTTTGAAACACCAATCGCCTTTGCGCAATTCTTTCAGCATTTTTTCCAAGCTCTTGTTGCTCTTTGCTGCTGTGATTATGGTTGTTCCCGAATTTATAGTTTGAAATTGCATTTGGTTCGCCTTTGAGGTAAATGCACTCATTTGCGATACATACGTGCACACATCCACTTTTGGGCCAAACTCAAAGGGCATCTGTGTCTGCTAACTGCATTTGTTGTTTACAACAATAAGTGCATTTCAAATGTTGCAGATTCATCTTCAAGGCGTTCAAAGAAGGTTTGAGGTTTGAGTCTAGCAACACCACGAAAGTTTTGCTTTTAGAATTGTGAAATTACTACATTAATTATTTCCCAACAATCGAAGAATGGTTCTGATTACAAAAAACGCTAAAACTACTAGCATCGCTAAGTCCGTGTTCAGAGTAAAAATGGAAAAACTTAAAGCGACGAGTACGACATGGTAGTAATCATATACTAAAGCCTACACATCTGACACCTTTCTTCCTATAGTCCGAAACAGCACGTGCCTTGGCCTACCGTTGGACGACGCCGATGAAAACTTATCTAATCCGTACCCATTACAGCAACAACAATAACACATTAGTAATAAAAGTTCATATTTAAAATTCGATTTTTTTGTTTACACGCCTAGGCTCGGCGACTCTTAAAAGAACTTAACTAATTGAGCTGTGTCGATTTATGTCCGTGTCTCTGTCCAGCAGTGCCTCTGACCGATCAGCTTGCCCGAAAAGTAATAGGACGGAGTCAGCTTAAAAAAATTTATTGAAGAAATTATTACAATTCTTTAAAGCTTTGAAAATAGGCTCGTTCAAGCATTGAAAGCATCACGGAAGGCATTCTCCGGAGTAGCCTTGGATCTGCTATCATCGGCATTTTAAGACAAGGAAACATAAAAGTCCGGTTGGGCCACAACTGGACTGTAGGGCGGCTGGGGAAGCGTTGGGATGGCGGCCTTGGTTAGGTGTTGACGTGTGTAAATTCCAATCGATGCGMTGTCCCTTCGTTGGAGTCTCTTGAGAACTACCACGTAAAACTTGGCGATGACGGTTTGTCCAAGAGAAGGAAGAAAATCAAATGGGGACAAACCCTGTACAAATCTTTGTATGCCTTTTACGATCTATGCAATGGTCCTTTGCTAGGAGTGGTTTTCAAACCTTCATACAGCTCTACATTACGCAAAGCCTCAATCAACTTTTTTTGGCAGCACAAATATTCATCTTTTACGAATATTTATTACTAGCACCAACTTAACATAGTAAAGTTGAGTCTTGAATACTTCTTCCAGCGTCCACTGCGCTTCTGCTCCCCGCGTGCACTTACTCCGGGYACTTTTAATAGTTCACTGGCTTTATCAAACTCGTAGGCATTTTCTTGCAGAGCTATTTGCAGCATTTCAAACATATTCCTTCGTTGCACCAGAATCGAGGTGACTTAAACCAGAAATGGCATTTTCCAGCTTCTTGCCACAACACGAAATGTTTGCACCAAACCTTTTTTCTTACTGCCTTCTGAGCTGAAATCTATTTTTAGCTTAAGTTCAACTACTTTATACTAAGAGCAATCATTAAGAATGCAGCAATAGTGGAAGAGSCACGAACGCGCCGAACGGGCGGAATATCGAAGTGATCACCGGGCTGGTGGTGCTATTTTAAGAACGTGAGCAAACCAAATGACCAAGCAGCAAACAGCATGGCAACGCCAATGCGGCAAGGACARCCAGCGCTTATGGCGACCAAGCGACCAAAGCAAATGAAGCAGCAACAGCAACAACAAACARCGTTGGCAACTGAAAATGTGTTCTTCGAGCTGCGCTTCCATTGTAGAGATACGTATCTATGTGTGACATGTAGGTGCATATAAATAAGCGCTAAATGTACTAGGTGCCAAGCAAGACGAGCATTTTCGTTTTCAATGCCTTCTATGTGCCAGCCAAACATTTTCCCTCAGCTGCACTTATTTCTAGATATGCATATTTAAAGAAATGTCAGAGACATCAGAGCTTCTATCTGCTTGGTTATGGACGTGCAAAATTGTTGTTGTTGGCTTTGTGATTTTCTGAATTTATAAGTAAARCAGCTGAACTATGTACTCGGCGCGCAAAGCCAAACGAAACCAAACCTTTTCAACAAATACCTASACACATATGTATGTATGTATGTGTGCATATGCAACATGTTACAAGCCGACGAACAGTTGCGCATAGAAGCCAATATACATAGGCGCAATGTATATATTCACATATGTACTCTTGTGTACATACCATGTATATATGTAAGTAGTATGTATGTGGCATTTATTCTTTATTTGTGTGGCGAGTTCGCTAACAACCTTGCCARGAGAAAAAGCTCAAATGGAAAAGAAAAGTGAGAATAAGCAAATCAGTGAAAACTGAGAAATGGTAACGGCGCGCTTGAGAAGCAAGCATGTAAGTGGAAGCGGWGGCTAAATGCTTAATGATCGGTGTGCAGTTGGAAGTGGTGGATATGTGTGRACTGGTGCATTTTCATTGAATCTGAAATTATGAGAGCGCAAAGCCATGCATTGTGGCATGAATGCGAAGATGCTTAGAAACGTGCTGGTGCTTATA
>NW_017535819.1:268926-353210 GCF_001853355.1 Bactrocera latifrons | reverse complement strand
TCATGATCAAACGGTTTTGAACCATTTAAAAAAAGGTGAGTAAAAAAGAGCTCGATGTTTGGATACCATATGAATTATCTGTGAAAAACTTAATGGACGGAATTAACATATGCGATGCTTTGCTGAAACGAAATGAAATCGAACCATTTCTGAAGCGTATGAAAACAATAGACGAAAAACACGGAAATATGAAAAGACTTTTTAGRCTACYCAATATTTTTCAATGGCTGYACGACGGAAYCGAAATCCTACGAACTACCGAAGTATCTGCCACCTTCATTAAATTCTGGTCTCAACTTTTTTGCACCACATTTGACTTCACAAATCTCTAGTGAACTAACACTTGATCAAAATCACTTGGMTTACTCCATTTATATTAAATATGAATACATTACTAATATTATATGACCTGTTTCTGTTCTCTACCATGAACTCAGATTTTTTGTTGCTTTTGATTCATATATCATCGCAAAAGGTGACTGGCTGCATTACGTCTTCGACATAACAAAGTCAGTGTCACAAGCTGCAAACAGTCAGATGCAGGCAAATAATACAATATCTTCGTAACTAAAGGAAGTCAGAACCAACATTTGCTTGCCATTCAAAGCGCTCGCACCGCATGCAGCACGCTGCAACATTGATGCCAATAATAGTCTTGTCATTTCTGACGCAAAGGTTGACAGGAAGTCTTAAGTGCACGAGCACCACAAGCACTGTGGCATATATAACAGTATACATATGTATACAGACGTCATTATTGTTCTTTCAAATGCACTCATTGCACTTCTAACTGAGTTACTCGTCATGGAAACGTTCACACACACATACACATATGCACCTAGGTGATTAACTGCAGTAACTAGCTCAGCGATTCCATCGCTTGGCTTTAACTGATGCAGTTTTCGCTGCRACTGGCGACTTATTAGCGCGGTTAGTTCGTCTTCGCCGCAAATATATTCCGCCGAGTATAAATATTTGCATTTGTCTGGCTATTTGTTTGGTTGCGCTGTCGTTTGTTTATTAATGCCACTGTTGCATGAGTATCATCTTTCATTTCTGCGGCCGCATACTCACACATTGCCACACATACACATCCGCACACACAGCACGCTAGCCGGCCGTGCACTTCAGTCCGCGGCAACGGCATTCATTTGCAAGGCAGAAGCCCGCATTGTCGTTTAGAGAAAACAAAGAAAAAGTATTCAAAGGCAACAACAGCTAAAATCACATGCATGCGTGTATGTGTGCGCTTGAAACAAAAGCCAATGTTGTCGCCACTGCGAATGATGTGTTGGTAGCAGCCCAGTTAACGAAGCCAGCCTGCTCAATTGGCTTTTCACGTTGCTGCCACTAACTGATTCTACTTACTTCGGTGCTTACCAAGCTACACACGGGTGCGCATATTTATGAATATGCATGTGCACACACACACACCCTTAGAGATGCATGCATTGAAAAGCCAAGGAGGAGGCAGAGCAATAAAAACATTGCCTTCGAATATCTGATATTATTCAAGCCCACAATACATAAACACATACCCGCCGTACATACAAGCCTTATCTACACACACACACGTGCACACTCGAGCGACTTTCGTTTTTCAAAATGCCAATGCATTGATTGGTTTCCATTGTTCCAATGTAGGAAGCTTAAAAATTCATAGCCAGACCTTTTATCAGGGGCCCACAGGCTGCCTTTCGGAGTACTTAGGGCGAGCGCATAGTGCAATTAACCGGTGCAGTAAGCGGGTATAAACGAGGGAGGGCAGACTACCGGAAAAATAAGCTCCATGAAACAATTTACAATRGATAATGGTGGCAAATACTCATTCACTTATTAAATTACAAGCCATTCATAATGTAAGCCATCCGAGAAAAAATTCCCATTTTAAGATTCCACACTAAAAGATTTGGCTTCCATTTACATTTAATTGTAAGTTTGCAAAAATTTTAGTTCTGATTGGAAAACGTTTCGCATACAGGATGTATAAAGATCAGTGGTAAGAAAAATGGTATGAAAAATAGAAATACTTTGGGAAATAATTCTTATATGCATTTCATTTACCTTCTCAACAGAGCAATCGTCTACTATCGTAATATCTAATGCAAAGTATTTACCTGAAATTATAGTAGAAAAAGAAGCGAGAGTTAATAAAATGTATATGTATGTATGAAATAACAGTTATTTGATAAATAGAGGTCATGCTTATCAAAATTTCACCAAGACATCTTATTTAATATTCCAGCAAGAAGAAGCGTAAACTTATAATATACCCTTCACAGAGGCATTTTTCAAGGCACAACATTTTTTAAAATTAAATTTATCTTAATTTTTATCGGTCGTTTTGAAACCACATATTGTCCAAGTCCATACCATCCAATTCGGGCCAAAAATATTCGTTTATCATTGAGCGATAGCGACTCGCATTTACAGTCACGTGCCGCTCTTGATCATTACGGTAGAAGTACGATCCAATGATGCCGCCGGCCTATAAACCGCACCAAACCGTAGTTTTTTCATGATGCAATGGTGACCCATGGCGTACGTGTGGATTGCTGCCGACCCGTAATGCATATTTTGCTTATTGATGAAGCCATACAGCCAGAAATGAGCATAATCGCTGAAATTCATTTTTCGATGAAAATCCGGACTATTTTCAAATTGTTGCTCAACCCAATTCACGAACACACGACGTTGCTCGTAGTCAAGCGGCTTCAGTTTTTGCCTCAATTTGATCTTGTAAGGATGTAGCCAAGATYTTTTCGCAAAATTCGCCACAAAGACGTCACAGAGATGGCAATTGATSTGCTAGCGGCAGAARTATTCTCGACACTATGGACACYTCTTTGTCACTCTGGCACTGAAGCTTCTTGTACTGCTATATGTTTGGACTCAAATATATTATGTTYACSTTACATATATGTACATATATTGAAAGTTAAGGTTGGATTTTACCCCTTCTTGACATCACATCACTTTTTGCTGAGACAAGTATTCTCATGTTCATACCAATATTCGTCTACAATTAGTCCATTTTACATTGTCTACATATTTCATATTGATTATATTGAGATAACTCTCTTATTGTTTGATATATAGTACATATRTATATAGTGTATGTGGTAAAGAGTCAACAGAGAAAAGGAATAGTAATCTATTCGCAATTTGGATGGTGGAACAAGTTATAGATAGGCCATCTATCTACGTTTTCAAATCACCCATTGTCAACCCAGTTATCTCATGAGCTGACCAGTGTAGTATATCGTGTAATATAGACCGGAGAGTTAGAAATAGTTTTCGGAGATTATACCGTTTGTGAAGAGAATATATTACGAATTACTAGGGTATTTTACAAAAGTTCTCAGTTCAGGAAGAGAAATATTTCRAACAATTACTTTGGTAAATAAGTTCATAATTTATGAAAACAAAATACCTACGCGTCGGTCTCTGAAAAATTTACACACAAACATTACGTGGGAATTACGTGGGAATGTTTGTGTACGGTAAATATTTACGAACAAACACGAGAAGTTTTCACAAAAGCTTCTCCATTAGCGACCTGCCGCAATCAGTAAGCTGCAAAGCTAGGCGAGAAGCCGCCAGCAACAAAAAAATATCGAAGCAGCTTAACGGCACTTTCGATAAATACTTCCATTTTCTCCAATGCGTTAATACATTGCTTAAATGCAGAGATATTCTTAAAGAAGTCTTCATGAAAATGTTGCTTGTGTGTATGTGTGCATTGCCCTCGTTTTTTTGCGGAAGATTGCTTTAATGCCAACAAAACTCATATTGTTCAGATACTTTTTCAATCTGTTTGTTTACGCAATTCTTTCTACTTTTTTTATAACCTGTTAGTGACGCACTTTTTCAAGGTTTTTTCTTATTTGAAATTTGCGTGAAAGCAAGTTGATGTAGCAAATAGTTCCAATGTGAAATTTAATATACAATAACGACTGCATTCCTATTTCTATTTACTTGGCATTTTCGTATAATGAAAGCGATTACATGCGCTTAGCGCATCCARTGGCCCACCAGGCCGCCCAACAACAGAGCTGGACAAGAAACGCCACTCATTAGCTTAGGCAAGCGAGCAGAACAGTCGCCAAAAGGGCATTATGCAGTCAGCAGCTTCTAATTAACTCCAGAATGCACACACACACACACACACACKCAAAKACAGGAGTTAGCGCAGACAATCGCCCATGTGCGACATGCGTGACTTTGGAGTGGACTTGCAACAATGCACTCAAACAAGTCAACAGATAAACTTATGCACTTTGGGGACTTCTGGACTTCTGGACTTGTGGTCATGTACCCATTTACAAAAACAACAAAAGTGTAAAAACAAACATTTCATTTCATAAAACTAAAGTACACCAAGCCGGCCAGGAGCAGCCAGCAAACCCTACAAAAAGGTGTTGTTCGAGAGCGAAAAACCGAGTATGGAGTTGGGTGTTGGATTTTCGCATTGCCACAGTGGCAAAAATGAAGAACAAACGAAAAAATTATTTGCACACACTTATTGTGGCAATGCCAACTCGAAAGTGTAAATCGGAAAGCAAATAATCGGAGAGCGATTCGACTGGGCCCCACATCTGTACACGAACGCCAACCAAGGCACACATGCGCACATGCTGGCACTTTTGCTCACATTTCTCAATACATATGAGCATTGCCACTTGGCTRGCGGTTGCAGTGGTGTGTGTGTTCTTTCGTTTTGCCTGTTGACTGCAGGAATTTCTTCTTTACACCTTGTAGTGAATGCGAAATGAAAGCGTCGACTGCGGACGGCGGACTGCGGACGGCGGGCTATTAAATTACACCGCAAATGTTTGCGGRCAATGCAAGACGAGCGCGCRGAGGGGAGACACAGTCAACTGAAGCTGCAAAAGCGCTTGGAAAGTGAAGTGGTCGTTAGGCATTCGTGTTTGTATGTGTGGATGTGCGCGTGTGTCTGGCAAACTACTGGTATTGTTGCCGTTGATGAGCATTATTGCGACCTTGAGAGGTATGAGATGCATTTTTGTTTACACACTTCCATTAGCACCAACTTTTATTTGCTCACAAGCATATCTACATGGCATTTATGTATGTGTGTTGGTGTATATATTTACACATTTATAATTTATTGTATTTTTATGGGCTCCATGCATATTTATTCTTGTGTAAACTTTTACTGTATTAATATACATATTTTTGTTTGTTCGTGACTGTGAAGTCATATAAATATAACAGCATACATTTTTATTGCTYGCCGTTGTTGCTGGCGACATTTGAAAACGTTGTATAAATACTTCTGCATGGAGGCAATAGTGTGCAGCTCTGATATGTATATAAGCATGTATAAATAATCAGCCTGATGAGATGAGTCGCTTTAGCCAAGTCTGTCTGTTTGTTCCTCTGCAAATACGCAAACTAACCTCTCAGTTTATGAGATATCGATAYGAAATTTTGCACTCGTCCTTTTCTCCACAAAAAAACTGACAATTTGTGGAAACTCCCAAATTGGATCACTTTGGGATATACTAAACTGCCATATAAGCTGATCCTTTATTGCTATTAAACCTTAAATCATTGAAAACCCGACAAAAACTCTTTTCTGCCTTTCATTTGTTTTCAATTTTAACCTTGCCTTGTATCTATTTCACCATTTTTCTGTAAAAAGGAAGTTGAAGGCTATGGCCCCCTCAAGCCTGGTGTGCGTGAGCTTAACTAGATTTCAGAGAAAGTACTAATTGATTCTCGTTCTTTTCTATCTAATACTTTTCTAACTATGTTAGCTATTTGCTTATTATAGTCTCGCAACAAAGTTGCTGTTTGTTTGTAAGTCCTAATACTAAAAGAGTCATATATAGGCTTATATATACCAAAGTGATCAGGGTGACGAGTAGAGTTGAAATCCGGATGTCTGTCTGTCTGTCCGTCCGTCCGTGCAAGCTGTAACTTGAGTAAAAATTGAGATATCATGATGAAACTTGGTACACGTATTTCTTGGCTCCATAAGAAGGTTAAGTTCGAAGATGGGCAAAATCGGCCCACTGCCACGCCCACAAAATGACGGAAACCGAAAACCTATAAAGTGGCATAGCTAAGCCATAAATAAAGATATTTAAATGATATTTGACACAAAGGATCGCATTAGGGAGGGGCATATTCGGACGTATTTTTTTTGGATAAGTGGGCGTGGTCCCGCCCCCTACTAAATTTTTTGTACATATCTCGAAAAATACTATAGCTATGTCAACCAAACTGTACAGAGTCGTTTCTTTTAGGCGTTTTCATATACAGTTCAAAAATGAAAGAAATCGGACAATAACCACGCCCACCTCCCATACAAAGGTTATGTTGAAAATCACTAAAAGTGCGTTAACCGACTAACAAAAAACGTCAGAAACACTAAATTTTACGGAGAAATGTCAGAAGAAAGCTGCATCCAGGCTGTTTTTAAAAATTGAAAATGGGCGTGCCGTCGCCCACTTATGAACCGAAAACCATATCTCAGGAAGTACTTAACCGATTTCAATGAAATTCGGTATATAATATTTTCTTAACACCCTGATGACATGTACYAAWTATGGGTGAAATCGGTTCACAACGACGCTTGAAATCTTRATTATCACTTTATCATACGAGAGTATAAAATGTTCGGTGACACCCGAACTTAGCCCTTCCTTACTTGTTTTCATTTTCTTTTGATATACTTCTACTTAAGTTATAAACTTCTAATACTCTGTAAGAATTGATGTTTTTAGGCTTAAGTATATAAATATATGAATAAAATATCTTCACGGAGTATACCCAAGGCGGGGGTACAATCTTCGAACTCATTATTCAGAACGGACTACTGCGACATATAACTGTCAGACAAACTGACAGATAGTTTAAATATTTTTATACCCTTTTATACTGTCGTCACAGTAACGGTCACGCTTACAGCTCCCCAGAAACCCCCCTTTCCAGGGTGACGCTCCATTTTTCGTATTAAGAGAGCTTTTATCTGCGTATTTCTGGATAATCGTCGAGTTTGCTCCGACTGTAGTCAACAGCCAGGAATTGTATCTTATCTCTCAGTAGGGAAGTGTTCGCTCGAGTAATTCTAGTTTCGTTAAATCCATCGAGCCAAACGGTTCTGTGACGTTTCTATTATCTCCTCTCAGATCTATTGACGAACAAGGCGGCGCGCGAACGGTGAATGCCGGCCTAAAGCAACGTTTTGTGGCCGTAGGCGTCGTACAGAATTTATTTAAGGTAAATAAATTTGTGAGACATATGTATCCTTAGATCGATAAGGAGTTATAAGACTGAAAACATCATAGCACTCACATGAAAAGGCGGATTCTATAAATAAAGGAGTTTTGCTCATTTCAAATAATTAAATTTTATTGCGAGAAAAGCAAACGATGTTCTTTGGTATTGTCTAGTACGCTTCAAAAGCTCTCTATGAAGKAATCTCATTAACATGTGCATATTTATTATCAACGATTGCAGGAAATAATTTGCAATTTGCTACTAAATTCCATTATGTAATTCTTATTCCGCTTAGCTTAGCTTACTTAATAGTAAAATTAGTAAGTAAAYTTGTGAACTGCAAAAACGATTTTYAGTTACACAGTATGAGAACCACCAGTGCAATTTCCATACGCTGCTAAGCCCTTTGTTGCGTTAACAACGAAATTTATTAAGCTTGTAATTCTCCTTTTTAATTTTTGTGCATTTTAGTAGAACCTTTTTAAACCATTTTGATTTTGTGTAGTTTGTTGTTGCGCGCTCAACGCTGATACAAAAATCGCTTTGCTATGCGATTAACAAGAGGATTTGCTCACCTCCACAAGCACAAATTGATAGCCCTTTAAGTGGATTTCGACATAAAGTACATTTTATTATGACATTTTAAGTAAAGTGAGAATTTGCAGCAACACAAAAACATAAAAATATGTGCTGCTGATAAAGTGACTACACCTATACATACATGTACAACACATAGACCCTTATGTGTTTTTAGATACGGATAGGTTAGTTGCAAGAAGAAAGGTATATATATACTTTGCGACAAAAAGGTACCCGGAAAAAATAACACGGAACCCAGTCTGTTGAATACGGTGATTAATTGATAATATTCGTTGTGTTTTTGGCTTTAAATTCGGTAAAAATCATGGCTCGATGCGATGAAAATTCACCTTTATCGGGACTACCCAAAATATCCACCAAAATCATTAGAACGGACTCGCAGGGCTCGCTGGCTATCTCTCTAACACTTGCCTGATGCTTTTCAGACACMATATCCTTCACTTTTTTAATATTTTAATCAGTTAAAGAGGTCAAAGGTCATTCAGAATGAGGCATGTTTTCAAACATCTCTTGACCGTGTCTGTACAATTATTATATATGTATGTTTCTGAGCAGTGTCTAAAAATTTCGATATAATCACGGCGGGTTSACATTGTAGGTTTACATGGTTTACATAAGACGTGAGTTCCTGCCTCCAAGTTCCTTCTTACTCCGAATATTCCATCTAGAACTGTCAAAAGGTATCCATGACCGCCATGTGACCTACGTCTGAGATTATGGTTTGCCTAAAAGTAATCACACTTTGACCACAATACACACCTTAAAGAAGCCAGAAAACTCAGCAGACTCATATATTCAATTATAGTCATGTTGCTGTTGTTGTGGCAGGAATATTCCTGAAGTAATTTCGAGAAAWGGTGCCGAGATGACAGTCCCTGGCCGTTCACATAGACCCGACAGTCGTGGGAAGCTTTATTTATAGTCATAATCGATGGCTTCTGTTTTAACGCATATGACTTTGGATGTGTTGTTGCCAAGAAATTTAGAACATATTTCCAAATTATATGATCTTGTCATAATGAGTCTTAGACTCAGCATTATTGAGCATCACCCCTATTTAAACATTTCCTAAAAGCAATCATGACCCAATGTCGCGACTTTCTTTTYAGAGCTCTTTGTTTTCCACAAAATGAACAAAAAGTGAAGCAATAGCCGCCAAGTTAATGAATTACCTTGGCATTCACCAGATTTTAAATCTTCACACACTACAACACAATCCAGTTGGGTCAAGTAGCATATGAATTCCATCAGCTTTGCGGCATTCCCACCGCCTCGCAGCGCTTCACTGCTCAATACATGTAGCACAAGCACTGAACATTTTTCTCCAACCACCACACACGCACACCAGCTGCACCACACATCATATAGCCGCATGCACAAGCCACTCGCTGGCACATATTTACGCTTGCTTACTGTTCCCTACTGGTTGTTGTTGCGCATTATGATTGCACTCGCGATGTTTGCGTCGATGTTGCAGCCGCGTACCTTTTTTGTTGCACAATCCACACACCGAGCAAATGAATTTCAACAACTTTCTGCACTTTACTAAACGTGCCTCCTCTCTCCTTCACCTCTTGTTTCAYATGCGCCTCCTCTTTATTGTTGCCRTGACCTTAAACTTGTGCTTGTCGCGATAAACATACGAAATGTTGCTCATTCACGGCTGCGGGTCGCGCTTTGTTGTCTCTGGACTTTTGGCTCGTTTTACGCCAGTCTGTTGGACGATGAGTGCGGGGGGTTTGTTTTCTGCTCATCGCCTTCAATGGCGCAACTGGAAATGTGGGTGGACAATAATAACCCAAAAAAAAAAAAATAAAAAACTTCGCTGATATACCAGGGGGTAATTAAGTAATTCTTCGTTAATATGGATCGAGGGTTTAAAACTATCGGTTTTTGCCGACATACCAGACATTCAAAGAAGCTTTATTAAATTTTGATATGCATCTTGAACTACTACTCGGTTGTGTACGTGCCTTAAAAAAAATTCAAGTGGCACTGTGGTCTATTTTAGATGTATTATGCCTTGCTGATATTCACTTATTAAATCTTTGATGCGATTCTTTTCCATTGTTAAAAAATGGCTTTCTTTAAAAGATAAAATTTTTTCACTGACGAAAGATGGTATTCATAGACGTCTTTGTAAGCTTTTGTCCAATTTACATAGAAACCACCACGTTTCTCTTATACCCCGAATTTCTTCACTTTTTCAGCCTCTTCACCACAGCGGCATAAGGGTCGTATTATTGTTAATATTATGTATGATTGTTATAAGTAAACCATTGGTCGTTATGCATTATGCACATTTCCCCCTCTCAATTGCAAATTATGACTGCTGAACATGTCTTAGCCCACCTGTAGGAGCGCAAMTGTTTATTGATAAGCTTGCTGACATCCAGCCGATTTGCATTGCATAATTCATTAGTGAAGGTAGTACACATTCATTCTAGACCAAGTAGCGATATAGCGTTGCCACCAGCATAACTCCCGCCACCAACACCAATCACACCATTACGACACGTCGCGGTCATGCCAGCGAAGGTTCGTGCGCAGAGGCTCCCATGTGCTCACTCACTTGCATGGAACATTTCTGGGTTGGTTGGACACATTGTTTTTGAGTTGTTTTCAGCCACTTTTTGTTCGTTTCGTTGCCAGCCAGTTTGCGGTTGTCGGTCGTGCGAATCGCCGCCGCAGCTGATGTGGCCTCTATGGCTGCCACTGCCATTCGCGTTGGCAAAAACTTTGGTTCGCACGTTCTTCCCTGCATTCCGCAGCCCGAGAACTCCCAGCTCAATTTTTCATTCCAAAYTTTTTATTTGCTATTAAAATTGTGGCCGTTGTTGTCTAGAATGAGGAGCGCGGCAGACGCTGCTGTGTGCCGTTGGAACAGCTGTGTAGCAACAACTTCAACGCCACTTCTGGCATTTATTAAAAGCTCCGCATAACGAGCGCATCTTCTTGGCATTTCAATTTCGGCGCGCCGCGGCATTTAACGCGTTGCTGCTTTTTYTTTTTATTTAAATTTTCAACAGCAGCTTTTATCTGTCGTGTTTGTCTGATGACRCTGTTGTTGTTGTTGCGATTATAATTTTGCAACGCTAGTCGCTTGCGTTTTTGGCCTTTTCTATTAGCCACTTCAGTTCAGTTTTGTGGCATTTAATTGCGTACGTTGACATCGCAGGCCGAGCGCTAAGCGCCGAGCCCATAGAGCCGAAATTCCGGAGCCCGGCACCGCGCTGCTGACCTAGCCGCTGACTTCAAGTGGCGACTGTGCTCGGCGCATCGCTGGAATAACGCCGCATTTGGTCGCTCTTTGCCACTTTTGGCCTTTCCATCATAACATGGCTAACGAAAATAAGAAGGGAATGGCAACAGCAACARMTTCAACAACAATAACAACCGTGCAGTGACTGCATAATAGAGACAACGAATTCGGAAAGCAAGCATTGCATAATTTTCATGCYACATCAGCTGTATTATGAAAATATTTGCCAAAGGTTCATCGCATCCGAAAGAACCGTACGAAAAGTCCGTCACAAAAAGCGAATGAAAACGAAAAAAAACACAAAAAGTGGAAGAGCCAACTGTATGGAAGAAACYCCAAAACGAATTTTAATTTAATTTGGCACAACTCGGTACACGAGGAAGCACTTCAGACAGCTTTTGATTGTTCTGAGGGAAGGGCGATTTGAAACAGTCCTCTCATGTTGGCAACTCCCGCTAATTATTAGGAAAAGCCAGAACTAYTATATTAGTTCTGACACAAATAAAAGGAATATTTCTCGTGTCCGCTGTTAGATGGCCCTTAAGGTAACAGCTATATACTCCAGCTCCGACTAAGAGATACAACTCTTTCGGCTATGATATTTGGAAACATTTATTTTCCAAGTGTGAAGAATGAACTTACTTTAGAACCAACAGAAAACTGAAAGTTTCCTTCAAATCATCCATTTTTATAGACAGATAGAGAGAGAGAGAGAGAGAGAGACCCATGTCTTTAACATTTTTGATAAATAAAACCACTCTATTTACTTTTTGACCGGATAAAATATGTGAGAGCTCTGTGCCATGAGTCCACTTGGTCTTTGTTAAACGATCTTTGTACCCGAAACTTTATTATTGAGTTRCACAATCGTATATGATAATTAACTCCAAACATACAGATACTAACATATATATGTACATGTATGTAAGATTGCTTGGTTACCAAATGTCAGCCAATCCCATCGCTGACAGATTTACCCACAAATATATATGTAGTATTTCCATTTTGGTTATTTGGTATCAGAGTAATTTGTACCAAGCGTTTTTCAGAAGTGTAGAATTGTAGGCACCAATGCAGAGGTACTATATTTGGACATTTATTTGCATGGCAACAAGTATTAAAAGCCAAAACACTCCCGCTTTATAATCTCCGCTGTAGATTTCCTTCAGTTCACTGACAACAAACATGACAGCAGTACTGATCGYCGCTGATCCCCGCTGATGCTGCGCCGATATTGCTGCTGATGCTGCGAGTAACAATGACGATGACGTTGACGATGACAGTTCAAAGCCGTTGCACGTTTGCCGGTCGGCCGAGCCAATGAATTCATCATGATAATTTTTTGGCAACGCGACTACACCAACWACAAAACCGCTTCTGCACAGGCGCAGCCAAATTTTAACTTCGAGCCAGTCGAGAGCAAATGGAAAAGACAGAAGTGTTTTCAAATTTCTTATACCCGGTACTATCATATAACTGCATAAAGCTAGARTTGAGCACGAGCTTTACAAAGTTCCTCAAGCGAGKCAGAGTGTTCTTTAGCCTTAAAGTTGAGGGGACAAGGGTCGAAAACCGCGCTCGAGGTTTGTATAAACTCAGCTCGTCAGACCTGGTAAGAATGTTTTCATSATAAAGTCTGTTGGGTAAAAAAATGTGTTCTTCTAACTGTTTTGAACCCAAGTATTTGCCCTTTACGAAAGAAGGACTTCACGAGCTTACATAATTTAACATCAAATGCGAAAATTGCTGCGATTCCAGTTAGAGTTTGTCATATACAATTATGTGGTGCTATAAATCGAGGGAAGACATGAGGTACAAACAAAAAACAGTACCAMAAAGCCCTGTGTGGTGGGTATAATGTATACCGCCACCAATGCTGGTGGTTAAATTAATTTTTTTTTTCCATAACAGCTATTTTCCACTCACTCAGCATACGGAAGCGCCGCAGGAGAAGCGTAGCAAAAGTTCAGTGAAGTCTCTCGCACGTCACTAGCCGGGCAGTAAGGCAGGCGGCTAGTGGATTTGTGAAGCGCTTGCCCACACAGAGGCCGAGTGGCACTCGGCGCACAGCGGACTTTTCATGTCGTGGCCAAATTGATCACGAGCGCTGACTAGCAGACTAGCTGCTGGCTGCTGGCTGCCGGTCGCCAGCGCCGGTTGCTGGCCTCAACTCAGCTGGCTTGCTGGGTTGGTAGGTCGCGCGAGTACTTTATCAACTCTACAAAAAAACTAAAGACACAGACATACATACATACGATAAACAGTGGAAAACCTTTAAACAAAAGATGACGAACTGACACCACCTAAGGCTACAACAACAACAGCAATTATTAAATTTAAATTAAGCACAAGAGCGGCATAAACGAAAAGGGAATGGCAATCAAAAGGCAAAGCAACAACAACCACCCAGCGCTGGAAGATTGAATTGAATGGCCGCGACGCCGCCGAATTCAGGCTGAGCGCGGCGAGTGAATGACTGGCTCTTGCGCATTATCGCCGATCAAATTGTTGTTAAACTTTTCAATATTTTGGCAGATTCTTTTGTCTGCGACACGCGGTTTTGTTTCAGATTGYGGTGTACTTCGTTTTGTTTCAGCAAATAACGCAAGCAATCATTTTGCAAGCGCGTTTTGTTACCTTCTGTTGCCGCTGGCAGGAACAGCGCTGCTGCTGTGGGTGCTGTGCGATGTCACAGGTCAATGGAAAAACAATGAAAAAGTCGACGCTTCAAAAAACATGCTTACCCGCCTGCAAACACACTGCGTTACAGCCGTTTGTATGCAGCGCAAGCTGTGAGCGCCCACTTTATGGGTCAATAAGCGAGCGCAAATTGGAAAATATAACCCAAAACCGCAAGCATGACAAGGCAGCTCATGTTGTAGTTGTAAAAACGAGTTGWTCGGAGTTGCTTGTGTTTTTAGTTGCTACAAAGCGGGAAGATGCGCCGCACAGCTGCTTGTGCAATCGCCGCCGCCCGCRCCATSCATCAACGGTTTCTCATTAGACGACTAATTTGCGTCATAAAAATGCAGTTTTATGCTTTATTAGTTGGAAACAYCGTCGTTTTTGGACATTTGTGAATTTCTCCTATTTTCGGTGTTGAGGGTGCAGCAGCAAAAATATTTCATTTAGTGGTTAGCGCTTCGCTTGCCYGCTTTGGTTGCACATTTCTTAAGTTAATTAGTCAATCAATGGCAAAGCATCATGCACTTATTGCGGAATACCGCTTGTTTTCGTCAATAATTTGTGAACAAATTTGGGTTTCAATAAAATTATTTTTAAATTGGGTTGTCGAAAAAGTATTGTCGTATTTATGTATAAATGAATTTTGACTCATTTATTTTTTATATTTATAATGTATTCAATGTACCAAATATGCACCATTTTGGTTCATCATTTTTTGTCATTTGTCGTTGGAGACAGTGTAAAACTTTTCTGGTTTCTTGGCGAAAAMCTGCGACAAGCGACTTCTTTTGAAGCCAACTGTACTCCATTATGAGATATCATAATCGATTTAATCCAGAACTTYGCTAAAGGGATATTCTCAAAAAATTAAAAATAAATAAATAAATTCAAAATATCATTTTGTCCTGTCTACAACAAATAATGTATAAATTATCCGCATTTTTAATCAGCTCTCTTTCCATGTCTCTCTCACRCTTTGTAGGCTGGTATTACGATTTCAGTAGTTCAATTTGTCTCCATTTAATTTGCATTATAACMGACTTTAGTTACGAATAAAATGTTTTYGAATTTCCACAAAAGAAACAAACTCAAATTTGTKTAGTTTAACAGCGCAACAATGTTCTAAATTACCAAAAAAATTCCCAAAAGCTTGTTATTAAAAATTCATGCAAATGAGCGCAAACACACAGCGTCTGTAGTATCACACATTTTCACAAAATTCATAATTTTTAAAGCGCGTCTGGGTTAGAAATTATGTAATTGTATTTTCCGCTTCCGTCTCTTTTGCTTTGTGAGCAAATGGCTCTTACAAAAACATAAATTTGTCTGCCTCATTTTTCATAGCGGAAATGCGCCATACACAAACACATATATACAAAATACATACATCATGCTCAAATGGGCTGTGGGCCACGAGAGGCTACAAAAGTGGYGAGCCATTGAGCCGTCACCAATTGGCGCAGTCGCTGCCGCGCGGCCGCTGCCCCGCCAACCTTTGTCAAATTTTTAATGCGATTATGCTGAGCTCTTTCCCATTGCTGCTTTTCAATTTAGTTTGTGAAATAAAAATGTTTAATACAGTTATATGCAGCTGTTATGGTTATAGCTTCACGACAGAACGAACAAAGAGGTGTATATAAAGTGCGAGGTAGTGGAAGACTGTGGAAGAAATTAGTGTATGTTTAATATTTTATTGAMGCTTTTTGCAATTTTTCTGCTGCAGAAAACACAATATAATATTATTACAGTAACAATAAATTATGAGATAGATTTTAATATGAAAGATCGTTTGTTTGATCTGAGTCCTTTATTTGGCCTGGAAGAGTAGAACGTCGGAAACGTCGGAGRCTCTATAAAACACWKAYRMWCAGTGGCTGATACAAAAGGGGGATATGGAGGAAATTCCATATMMAGGTCCTACTGGCTTATTCAMAATTTTACTACTATGAATAAATWTAAAGTTCCAGAAAYATAATTGGRATTTTTTGCCTTTGTGATATTCTATCTCTCACTCATTCACTCAGCGTGATTCTTCAGAAAGTATCGATCGATATGGCAGATCCGCTGTTTGTAACGTTGCTAAGTCGAAGACAAAAGTCTGAGGAACAAGAATCTGCGAACGAAAGACAAAATGCGAAAAGAGCTTGCGAAGAATACTACAAGGGTTCGGTGCACATTCCTCTGTTGGATACAATCGGCGACGATTTGAAGACGCGCTTTTCTAGAGAAGTATTGGATGGATTTCAACTGAGTTTGCTGCTTTGTATGTGCTTTGAAAATCAAGTAAATCGGAAATCTTATTGACTGCTTGAAAGATAGACTCAAAGGCCTTTTAGATAATGGCAGCGTCGYGCGTYGTTTGAAGYTCAAAGGTGAACTTGATCACTGGCAGTGCTATTGGGGGCAGAAGCAAAAGCTAAAAKACAACAAGTTAAMGACTACTGCATTGGAAACGATGAAGAACTACGATKTGCACACTTCTGCACACTTYCTGGGACGAATGCKCTCTTTTTCGYCACTTCGCGAGAAAACGTGGCTGAGGACGAACATGCTTCAAAATAGATTGCTGTTTTTTAATTTCTTAGTTTTTGAGCTGTCGTTCTGGAATTCTGCACCCGAGGAACTCTCATCAAGGAACCGCTCACTTGTCGAGACCGCCAATATCGGATTGTTATACCCTAAAGCTGGCATACAAACTGCTCAGTAAAGATCAAGTGCTGGAATATAAAACTTTTTGGTTTGATGATTGCAAATTTACACAGATTATTGCCTATGGTAACTCTATACTCTCCAAATAAATTGTTCAGATCGGACCACTATAGAGTTACACACAACTGACCGATCAAAATGAAGTTTTTGTATGGAAACTGTTTATTTTTGAGGGGTATATTGGCTTCAGTGCAACCGAAAGTAATGTTTCTCTTGCTATTACAATAACTCTGCCCCTCAGCTTGACAGTAATATTGTTAGATATTTTCCATTCAAACCTTCAACCGGTATTCCATCACTAATAGACAACCTGAAATCTACCACTTAGCTTCCCTTTCAAGTAACTTTTTGTTGAGGCATCCCAAATTGAAATAAACTCCTATCCAACTTGTTTCCTACAAGGTTTCATTGAAGTCACAAGTCTATATTTACTCAAACGATTGCTTAATAGTCGCTAACAGTACTATTTAATGTTTCTAGGTAATAACTTTTTAATTACAAATAATAAAAAGCGCTGTGGCAAATGTTGAATTAATATTTTTTCAGCTCAAATCAGCAAACGTCATCTGTATTGGACACATGCGCCGATGGAAACAATAAAATCATATTTTTTCATTGGAACTGAAGCGAGCGGCACAAGCGATGCAACTGTAAACAAACAAACAGAACACTAATCACCGATCGGAGTCGAATAAATGACAAAATTSAATAAGAGATAAATTAATAAGCCGTAAATAAATACACATTACAGCCAAGGTGACGCCCACCAAACAMCGCAMAAACACTTCCTACAGTTTCACGCAGACGAAAAGCAAATAGAAATCGCAAAATTATRTGGTGAGATAAATTGATATTTTTCCACAAGCTCYTCAACTAAAGAAGCGTACGAARACTCACACACACACACACACAGGCACGCGGAGGGGCATGCTTGTGGAAGCGACGCAGCGCAGCAGCAACAACACACCCAGCTAACTGTCGTCTAGAAATGTCAAAAGTCATTTGGCGCGCCAGAAATCACGTTTCGSCAATTTGACAGTTCGACAGTTCGACGATTCGACGATTTGACAATAACGGCGTTGCAATGACGAAAACCAATTAAATTAGACATGAGAAGGTGATAAACCAAAAAGTGCCAGCSGAAAAGCCAAAAGGCGCTTTGAGCAGMAAAAAAAAAWATTAAATAAAAAATAAATAAATGGTACGAAATTAAAGAAAACTGAAACAATCATTCTTCCCGTCACTCACTCGCGCGCTCAAGCACCGATCAGCGGCTGCCTGAGACACATACRAGCGGTGCTACACATGCRCATATGTGTGTGTATGTTTGTATGTATTTACGCCTGCGAAATGGCTTACAAATAAAGTGATTAACCCACGACAACGCTAATGGGTCACCGCTGCACTTCGTCGCCGCCCTTGCTGCCGCTGCTAGGTGCAACAACATAACGGCAAATTAATGAAATCAATCACGGTAACTTAGTACTTTAGACACACTTTGGCCATAGGCAGAAGCTGTTGCGTTGGTGCTCATAAGCAACACTACACRCGGCAATGTGTTCAATGCAGGTTTGTGCATGTGTATGTGTATGTGGATATTCAATTAACCAATGTGTGTGTGATTGCAGTGATTTCGATAGACTTCAAAGAGAAACCAGTAACCGGGATTTTTCTCCGGCGACATCTACTTCCCACACAACAGGCAACATATGTATGTTCCCTTCGAGGTTTCCTTTTTTTTCTAAGCAAAAACAGAAACTTCAAATATGATGGGGAATGTTTAACATAATTCGACGGAACATTCTTTGTCTGTTTTTTTTTTTTTTTTTTGGAAATTATCTCTTTCAAATGTTGGCTGTGGCTATGAGATGGTCCATCTATTGAGTCCAATTTCCGATGACTCGTTCAAGAATTTCGACTGGTAACTGACGAATAACACGTGTGATGTTTTGCTCCAGAGGTGAAACGAAGCGGGATTGTCCGCATAGACTTCGGACCTTACCCATATCCACAGTAATAGGTCTGAGGGTGTGATATCACACGATTTTGGTAGCCAATCGATCGGCTCAAAATGTGAAATTATCTGCTCACCGAAATGTTCTCTCAATAAATCCGTTGGTTGATACGATGTGTAGGAAGTGGCGCCGTCTTGTTGAAACCAAATGTCATCGAGAACACGAGCATCAAATCGTCGGTTATCATGGAGCGATAACGGTCGCTATTGACGGGTACGTTCGCAACGTTATCATTTTTGATGAAATATATTATACCGATGCTTCCACCGGCCTACAAACCACACCAAACCGAGGTTTTTTCTGCATGAAATGGCAGGTTGCTCTTCCTTCCAAATGTCGCAATTTTGTTTGGTTACATACTCATTGACCCGGAAAGGAGCCTCACCACTGAACAAAATTTGAGTTGGGACTTTTGAAGAGCTTATCGAATGAAGCCAATTTGCTTGGGAAGTTAGAGCGGCTTCAGTTATTACAAAAGCTGTATTTTTAACGCTTTCAATTTGAGTTCTCACCGTAAAATGCGCCAAATCGTTTCATAGGTCCGTCCGAGTTGTTGCGAACGGCCCCGAATTGACTCTCCGACTTCAACTTAGAAACATTGCCACACTCAGTACTTACAAATATGATACCATTTCGCATGAGAGCAAAAAATAAAACAAGGATAATCTACTCTGCAGCACTTTAGCTTTAATTTTATAAGTTTGCAGAATGRTAAAACTTGCACAGAGAGGGAGAGAATGCCTAGAAGAAGCAAGCTGTGCGTTACTAAAGCAATTAAGTTTCTTAAAAACYGGCTGTAATGMGAAATTGTKGCTACATTTGGCGGCAGTTCTTGTGGCATTAAAGCATATTGCTTAACGGCACACGTAGAGATACAGATGCCTTGACAGACTACAACAAGCTAATGTGATTTAGATAAATTCTTTGCCGAAAACTCGTTCGATTCGCGCTGACAGATTGATACATTAATCAAGTAATGTTATTATCGCTCGTATCGGGYGCAAATCTAAACCTGCTGATTGACTGCCGACACACAGGCGACGCTTGTAGGCGCGTGCTCCAAATTGCGGGCCATTCTTGCTCGGACTTAAGACTCTCGGATTCTTGCGTTTCGTGCATTCGCTTTCAAATCGATTTGTGTTTGCAACGAAACTCAGAACTTGTATTTATCTAAGCTCGAACAAGCAAACAAACAAAACTGAAATCGAATGTTGTGCGTATTACAGCCGCCAGCCAAGTCGTTGGCAACGCGAGTGGGCGTGTGTGGCATGCAAATGGCAAACGAAATGGAGCAGCGACACTTGTGGCCACAACTGCCCGGTGGTGGTCGTTGGGCAACTGTGCGGCTGAGTGGTGCAGGAAATRCTCGGAACGCAACAACAAAGCAATGTGGCCAACACATCGCAGCTGCGCCACATTTATTGCCGGTTTTGCAAGTTGAAGTGGATAAATTAAGCGCATGCAACACGAAAAACAGCCGAACAGTGGCGGTGGTATTAATAAGCACCAACGAGTCCGGCGCTGTGGAGGCGCGGTAAAGTGTCACCTGCATTTACGCCAAATATAAGGCGCGTTTTGGGGTAAACTCGAACTGGTGCCTGCAGCTTCATGTGCATGTGCTTAATAACGGCATTTCCAAACACATTGGATCTAATAAAATGTGAGCGCACATTTACGCATGTATGTATGTATATACAACACCCACGTGAAAAACCCAGCTGGATTATCATTCCCGTGGCCGTCCCTAAAATATTGCAGGAACCATAAAACTTTCATAAAATTATTACCTAATTAGTATATGCTCATTAGTTGGTGGTAGTTGTATGTTTACTGACTCGCCTCGCCTTGTCTCTTACTTTCGTTCTTATTTTTTGTTATTTGAAGTATCGAATATTACCCTCGTCATGAACCGTTCATCACATACAAACCAGGCATCGGTCATACCATATACGAAAAGACTTTTTCGACTACACAATACCTTGTAAACCTTATTAATATACATATGAGATCAGTTCTCGCTTGAAAACTTTCAGGAACTAAATTTTCCAAAATATAAGCACAGATTTTTTGCAAAGAAAGACCAGAAGTGATTACTGAGAAAACATAAAACTTTTCCCCTGAAAAGTTGCATTGAAATTAGCAAGTCTAAAACGATCTGGTCAGAACACCACGATAACTAAAGAATTCGAGACTTAAAGATACACCAACAAAAAAAAAAAAAAAAAAAAAAAAAATTAACGGAAAAAATTAAAACATTAAAAATGATGGATTAACAAGGCTTATGAACTAGCGATTGACTGAGCTCCGACTGTTGTGCTATCGAAAATGACAACAAACAGTGCTGGAGCCCACGGGGGCAGCTGTAGATGGTTGCGCAAGAGCGTTCACCGAATGGACCGATATTCGCACAAGACACAAGACAGCGCGTMTCAAACACGAAAGCAGCTGAACAAAGAAGTGATGAAAAAATTGTGAAACAATGAAGTCTTAACAAATACGAGCCGTGCACGGCTTTACTTCTTCAAAGAAATATAATTAGTTCACAAATGCTACGGTCAACGGTGGAAGAGTTGTGCCGAAGCGTCAAAGCCTCGGTTTGTGGCAGTCAATTCGTGCCAACTATTGCATAGCATCACTAATGCTCGGCGAATGGAAGAAACGCTCAGTGGCTGGGTCCATTGCTGAGCTTTGTCGTTGGTCACCCTCTTCCAGCCAGCATCGGACTTCGTACCATACTTTATGGTGTCGTCCAGTGGTTACGACTGATATGGTGAGTTATTATTGTCTTGCTGTTCGCCTTGCTCCTATTGCTTGCTACAAAAGCGCTTAAGTAAGATTCGAGGTACAGCCAGCGAAAAGGCTGTTATCAACAACAATTTTTGGCGTAAAATTTGCTTGTTTTCAGCGGTAACTGTGACAGTTGCCATTTCCGCTAACACCGTTTTGGTCGSGCAGYCTCTCAGCGTCTTCGCAGACTCGTCGCTGTCCCTGCCATCCTCTGCACTACGTCACATTCGTCTTTCATAATCGCGTCGCTAAAACGTGAACATAATTCGTAATGCATGTGTAATGGATACAATGTACCTTCACTAGGCGATTTGTACTGCTAATTAGTGAAGGAATTGGGAAGACTTTTCTTCTTCAGTTCAGTTTTCAATTTGCATAATAAATCGTGACTTGTGTGCTCCTTCGTAATGTTAAAATAACTGTGTCATATTTGCGGGTCTTGTGATTTTCAGAAGGAGCTACGGTAAATGTGATACAATATTCAGGGACCTTCAAGAAATTAGCAGATTCTGTCCTGTTCTCTTCGTATACATTACAGTTCTACTATAGTCTCACTGTGACATCGTACCACCTTTCTTCCACCATATATTTCTTCAAATATGACCAATAATAAATAACTGTTTCATTGTCYCTGTGTGTATTATTATTAATTTAAAACGAGCAGGTAAAACTTGAAGGGGTCAATCGAAGTCTAGCCGATCTTCGATAATTTGTAACTACTCATCGAATTCCGCGGAGTTCACCTCAGCTGCAAGTAGATCAGCCAGCAGTCAAGAGCCATATCTGCCATCTCTCCAAGTCACTGACCGCATCCGTTTAGTTAATTCCGTCGGCGCTGTCACAAAAGAGTCACCGAAGCATATTAACTCGCCGCGAATATCTTCGAAATCTTCATTATATGCSAATGGTAGTCTGCACACTTGTTGTTGTTGTTATTATGATTTTGTTTTATTTGTTGTTTTTGTTTTAGCCAGCATTTGTGCGATTCAATTGAGTGAACGCCTTGAACTTCCGTTCGTCGAGTTCAAGCAGTCTGACATTGTGGCGGAGTGTGTATGCGGAATGTTGATGGTGTGTGTATGTGTATGTAAACAGAGTAAGCCTACAAGACATCAGCGTTTGTTTGCGTGTCTTTTCACCTCGTCTTAGGACTACCACTCGCACAAGACAGTGGAGAGTTGTAATAAATGAAGAATGGCCAAACCATGGAACCCACCATAAAACAGTGACGTGTGGAAATATTTTTATAGGTTGTYTTTTGCAGTGATATTTCACCACAAGTGCCGAACCATGCCGGAGCCAATGCACCCACGAAAAGTCGCCTGCCGCTACGCCACTGATGGCGCTGAGCAAGAAGTCTAAAATCGCGAATTGTGTGTATTGCCGGCGACTGACAAGCGCTGTCCGCACGCATGCGCGCAGTTCAAGTTGAAGGCGAAATGTAATAAAATCGAGACAAATCGYCGGCAACATYTGCAGTACGCGCTTCACACTTCGCAGCCCTTGAGCGCGGTGCGTGGAAGACACYSAACTCAAMGCCCCACCATAGGCGTCGCTCTGTCGCTGGCGGCCCAGCAGACTGACAACTTCCATATGCACTGGCAGCGCTCACAGGAGAGGCGACGCGGACGAGAACCAAATAAATAGACACTCGCAAGTTGGTCTCTTGGTGTTGGGCATCAGCAGTCGGTATTGGACCTGGTCGYGCTTTACTTACTAGACCACAAAAGCACGTAGTAATGAAGATTGAASTAACCACAAAGAAAAGAGMCCAATGAAATAGTAAAAAAGGCAAMAAATAGYGAAGAAGAACTAACAAGAGGCAGCCCGAATGGCACTCAATCGCTGAGCTCAAGAAATAAAATGGTTTTTAATTAAAAATTTGCATTTACAGCATTGCAGCTCTGCCGCAGAACCGAAGGGGAGACACAACAAAACAAACAACTCAGTGTTGGTGTTKTTTACTACTTGTCCGCAGTCTTCTTTGGTATTGTTYTCTTGTTGCTCCAACCATCCACTCCTATTTATTTGTGGCACGAAGATCCTCGCACAACCACATATGCACATTAAGTACGCGCGCTGATGTTCAAGTGCCCTTCTCCGTCAAGCTTCGACGCTGTTTTTGTGCCTACCGATAGCACCGCCGCGCCGATGTGGCAAAAAGCGGAAAACAGCGCGCGGCATTAATGCTAAATGCCAAATTGTGTGAAAATCAGTCCGTGAAGTGTTTAACTTTAATGGCTGCGTGTGAAAARTCCGCGAGCTCTAGTCGGTCGCGGAGAAAAGCTGAGAAGCGCAGGAACGTAGAACAGCGAACGTGCATTCGTGTATCGCGGAGTGTTGCACAATAATACAGGTATACATATGTATGTATATGCAATGCTCGTATGTGAGCATTTAGAGACGGACTGCTCGAGTGGATAAAGGTGGTGAGAAGCATTGTGCGACCTGGCAAGGTGTGTGCTTCGCTTTGTGTACGACGAAAGACATGGCAAGTGCCAGCCAGGCCAACAACTTAAGCCCTTCGACATTTTATATTTTACATTTTCTTTTAAATTTTTATAAACTTAACCCAAACCGGGGAAGATAATGAAGAACAACAAAAACGCGAGCGCAAGACGTTTTCGTAAGATTTATGCGCACATCACGTGTTGCATGCAACAACGCACTTTCAGYTAATTTTTTCGATGACTAAAATACTGTTTAAATACATATATATRTAGACTTATATATACAAGCATATAAATAATTTCACTTGTTCATAACCTGCCTGCAAAACAATTGAAAAGCCTTCATATATTGGGCTGTCAAAAAAGTATTTTCGTATTTTGTCAATAAATGTCGTTGCAGTCGTATATCTCCAGWGCTRCCAGYCATATTGTGTCATACCATACTGTGTTGAAAAGGCGAGATCTTAAACTTCAATTAACCAAAAAAAAAWTAAATTCGGGAAAGTTAAAAAAAAGTTACAGCTGTTCAAATGTGAGTGAAAATAATAATGAAATTTGCTATATTTTAAAATTTATTCTAAAAAATGGAAGAATACCACGCAAGCCACCAATGAAATTTGTGAAGTTTACGAAGGCGATGCTGTATCAGTTCGTGTAGCACAACAATGGTTCGCTCGCTTCCGTTCTRGAAATKTCGATGAGAAAGATGCACCTCGCTCTGGTCGAMTTTTCGTTCCAAAAAATCGATGAAATTATGGAAAAGATTGACCAGGAGCGTCACCTAAGCAGCCATGACATCGCTAAGAATCTTAGCATTCATCACCAAACGGTCTTGAACCATTTAAAAAAGGCTGGCTATAAGTAGAAGCTCGATGTTTGGGTACCACATGAATTGTCGTTGAAAAATTCAATAGACCGAATTAATATTTTCGATTCTTTGCTGAAACGAAATTAAATCGAACCATTTCTGAAGCGAATCGTAACAGAAGACGAAAAGTGGATCAAATATGACTCGTAAGGTTAKGCTGAGTGTTTGGTGGGATTGGAAAGGACTCATCCACTGTGAACTCCTTCAGCCTGGTCGAACGATTGATTCTATATTTTACTGTCAATGACTGATGAGATTAAAGCAAGCAATCGAAAAAAATGGTCAGAACTGATCAGAAAGGGTTTTGTCTTCCATCAGGACCACGGTAGACTACACACGTCTTTGATAACTCGGAAAAAACTGGAAGAGCTTGGCTGGGAAGTTTTGATGCATCCACCATATAGCACTGATCTTGCACCATCGAACTGCCATTTGTTTAGGTCAATACCGAACTCTCTTAATGGGGTACAGTTGGCTTCTAACGAAGCCTGTGAAAATTACTTGTCGCTGTTTTTCGCCGAGAAACCAGAAAAGTTTTACACTGATATAATAATGTCTCCAGCGGAAGATGACAAAAAGTGGTCGAATAAAATGGTACAATTTTGGTTCATTAAAGTTCATTATAAAAATAAAAAGAAAAAATGTTGAAGTTTGATTAGAAATACGAAAAGACTTTTTGGACTACCCTGTATGTATGTATATTCTGGAAAACAAAAGACTTAAGCGCCAAACACCAAACAAAAGCAAAGTACACCCAACAACACAAAAATAACGAAATGTAAGACGCTTCTCAAGTGCGCTTCAGAGCTTCTAAAGTAACCCACCACCACATTTCATACCTCTACTCTCGGCGAACAAGCACAACAGTAGATTTAATAAACAAGAAAAATTAAAAATTCCAGAAATTTGTCCGCACATCAAATCCATAAACACGAAGCAGAAATTTAACGATATTTGCGCGCAATAATTCAAGATGGAATTGTGATTAGATTCGCTTCCTACTGTCTTAGATACGTATGAGTACACAAGCATAAGCATATACAATGGTCTCAAGTACCTAGAGTCGGTGTGCGCAAGAAAACTGCGCAGGCGCGAGTCTCCTCTGTATTTGTGTGTATGTGTTTGTGCCTGCAAAAGTCGTTAAAAATAAAAGAAATAATAATTTTTATATGAAACATGCCAACGCGAATGAACAAGTATTTGTAAACATACCTATTTGGTGCCCTTTCTGCGTACATGTATGTAAGTATGTATGTACGTACCAGCGCTTGCCTTAGTTTGCGCGCTTGTGCTCATTGCTGTTCGCTTGCTCATTACTTTGATTGCGGTTGTTTTCGCTTTTTATAGACACAGTGCGACACACACACACACATACATGCCATTACAATATAATATTCAGTTTTTTCACATTCAATTTCAGGAAGCTGTAACAAGTTGGGCAGCTTCAAGCCTCACATGCGCGTACAAGTGTGTTTGAACAATTTAAAATCGTATAAATTTTCGTTTTTGTTTTCGTTGTTGCTTTTGTTTTTCTTTTGACTCAGTAGCAAGCGCCAATGAGCCATTTTCTTTTCAGCGGCGTTTGAACTAAATGCATTTATGTATATATGCATGAGTGTGTGTGTGAACAATTATAGCTGTTGTAACTGCAGTTAAAATGGTTTTATTGTTGTTTTTATTGCTGTGATAAGCGTTTTTCGAATTGTTTCTAGCCAATCTATTTATTAGTGGTTTTTGTTGGCACGCTGCAGCAGCTCTCGTTAGCAGTTGGTATCGTTGTCTAACATGCAGCAAAATGCGGCAAGTGAAATATAACTTGTTAATTTACTGTTACCACTTTTTAAACATTCATTTTACAGCTTTAACGAATGTGTGAATTTTTCTTCCTTTGAAACGGGGTTTATTGGATAGTCGAAAAAGTCCTTTCGCATTGCTAATCCAACCTCAACTTATTTTTGGTCGACTACTTTTTGTAGTTTTTCCGCTAGAGACATTAGTCCATCAGTGTGAAACTTTTCTGGTTTCTCGTCGGAAAACTGCGACAAGTTTTTCACAGGCTTCTCTTGAAGTCAACTTTACTCCATTAAGGAAGTTCTACACTGACCTGAGCAAACCAAGCTCTTCCACATTTTGCCGAGTCATCAAACATGTATGTGGTCTAGCCGTGTCCTGATGGAAAACAAAGCCCTTTCTGTTGATCAATTCTGGTCGTTTTTTGTTCGATTGTTTGCTTCAATCTCATCAGTTGGTGACAGTAAAATGTAGAATCAATCGTTCGAGCAGGCTGGAGCAGCTCATAGTGAATTAGTGATTCCTTTTGAAACCCACCAAATACTCAGCATAACTTTTCGAGGTGTCAAACCCTGTAAGTGTGATATTTTCAAATCTCTGTGTACGGCGATAACTTTAAAGGAAATTTTAATTTTTATTTTCTTGTCATTTAAGCAACAATTTGCGCTTCTAACAAACACAACAATCTTTGCAAATAATACGCAATCGCCGTTCTTTTTTGGTGCTCCTAGAGGATGTTAGGTAAGAATTTGTGCTAAAAATACACCAAAGAAAGAACCAATCAAGAAATAATACTAGACACACATAGCACTGCTGGCTGTCATTTTCTCAGCATGTCTCCKTGCCAAAGCTTCTGACATCATTCACACACACACACAAATGCGATTACATTCCTCTTTATCGAATTTGGCAATGCGTGTTCTCACAATGGACCTAAGCGATTGGCAAATGTTTGGTCATTTACGCCAAACTTACTTTTCGTTAATTTCTTAGTTTCCAACAAAAACAACTACAACAACATAAATGAGATGAAATGAAAGGAATCAAAGAAATGAAATTGAAAGATAGCCACACCAATACATCCAGACACATGCATAGACTACACCGTGTGTTTGGCTCGATGGCTAGCATCTCACAGCGACTGCAAGAAACGTGCGCTGAGGTCTTCAACCTCGAGTCGATTGTCGATTGCTTAGAAATGCGCTATCGAGCGTTAAGTTACGTTGCGTTCAATTTAATTTTGCGTCCGAATATAGCGCGTCGACTCTTCACCGCCGCGGTTCTTTGACGTCGCAYTTCGTGYTTTTTCTTTTGCTTTCAGCGCACGCAGCAGCGCTGAGCCGGGAGTGGCCCTCGGCGCCTTGCCAGCTTAGTACAGCTCACAAGACAATCGACAATCGTGTGTGTGGCACACACTTAAGCTGTCAGTCCAAGTCATTAGAATATTTGAATAACCGCCGAAACAATAGTGTGTAACGGCAGCAACAAAAACAACAACGCCAAATGTATTCAAAGCTGCGAAGAAAAAGCGATGCGTGCTGMCTGACAAGCCAAMTGCAAGCCYAATTCACTTGCTAATGAGCGCTTGACCGCTKGACCGCTCGACTGTCCGACCGCCCCTCTGCCCGATGGCCTCACTGGCAGACGAACTGAGAGGTTGTGCGCCGAAGCGACGTTCGCTATCGTTTTCRTTCTGCAATTTGTTGCTGCTGTAATTTTTTTGATGTCTTCAAGTGGCAAATGCAAGAGCGGACAGCCTGCGGCCATTGGAGCAACCTGAGGTGGTGCTTCTTCTTATTCCCTGGCGCTGCTGGTGGATTTGGCTCCTGGCGTTGCTTCTCTGTCATAAAAAGCTGATTTTCGCAATTTCACTTTGGCTCAAATTACAATTGAGTTTGACAAATGACAAGTCCAACGATGATTAATATAATGCCAATTGGCTTACAGCAGCAAAAACACTACGGCTCACCTGCTCTGTGTGTGTTTGTGTTTAAGCTTATTTTCTCTGCTGTTTTCTAATTTGCCACAGATTAACTCCAATTTTTGGACTCTGGCGTTTGGCGCAAGTTTTGTAATAAGCCACATTTGCCGGCCGACACTTAATTACGACAACTTCAAACTTTGTTTACATAATCCATTTGTTTGTTTGCTTGGCTCTCTTCATGAACCACTCACTTGCCATTCTAGCCGCACTAATTGGAGCCGCTGCCGTGTAAGCGGCATAGATTAATAGTGTTCGCTAGGCTATCAAGGTTGCGCAAGTTTAGGTGTTGGATGTGTTTTTTTGTTTGTTTTTTTGTAAATGAAGGCGTAAGATTTTCTAAAGACGTTTTACACGTTCGGAACACCAATATTTGGCGCCTTAATTACACAGCGATTTAATTAAAGTGGTAGACCTTTTGTATATGAGCTRTGAGTCAAGACAGAAATCAATTTAAATAAGTTGAAGTTTCTATTGCTTGCTTTTGCTCTATATACGAAGTATATCGGTAAAAATATTATACAATATAACGGGTATTGCGRGTATAATAGCATGTTTTTTGGCAGATGATTCGTGAGTCGTGTCAAGCTCTCTTTCACTTTTGTTCAGGTTTATTTCGCATTTCGTCATGGAAAGACTTACGCCTGGGCAACGTTTTCAAATCGTTCAACTTTATTACGAAAACTAAMGTTCTGTWAAGAATGTCTTTCGCGCACTTCGCTCCACTTATGGTCAACATAATTGGCCTACTGAGAGCGCTATTCGCAACACCATCACATATTTTGAGACCCAGCATTCAGTATTGGATAAAATTCAAGCGAATAGACCACATTCAGTCGCAGTGAAGAAAATATAGCAAACGTAGCTGCGAGTGTACACGAAGACCGTGAAGAGTCGATTCAGCGACGTTCGCAGCAACTCGGACTGACGTATGGAACGTCTTGACGCATTTAACGTCGAAATCATAAATTGAAAGTGTACGAAATACAACTTGTGCAAGCTCGATCTTCACACGACATCGCATCGCTCTATTATGGCCGTGAAAAAACATAGCCGCGGCCAACATTTGATGGATATAATCTTAAAAAAATAAATGCCAAAGAATTTTCTTTCGAATGATAATAAACATTCCACATTTAACTGGAAGTTTCTGATGCAAAAGTTAGAGCAATGGCAGCTGAAAGGAAACGATTTGTGGTCTGAACTAAAAGTTACTAATAACATTTTCTGTAAAAGGCAAGTTTCTTATCCGATTTCGATTTTATGGCAGCATATCAGGGAGAGACCTTAACAATAAGTATACATTTGAAAAACTATAGATCGAAAATTACATCCATAGCATTTTAATGACACGTGATTATGACACGTTAAGCTCTCCAAATGTTGAGCTGATAATCTCTATTATTATTAAAGAGTATCGATATCGGCTCTCCACATCTCTCGTTCAGAGCAAAGTCTTCTCAGAGAGCAAAAAATAAGAGAGTAAGAAATATCTTWAAAAAATCTACGCTAGGTCACACATTTCTCTTGCCCTTCGCGGCCATTAGACATTGCATATCGCCGTTTACCATAGGCAATTGAAAAACTGTACAAAAACGTTTTTTAATAACTTTAATGCAAGTCACCTTCATTACAAAATCATTTTCACATCTTCATTACATTTCATTGTACAACAACACCAAACACAAAGGCGTCATCAGTAACCTCCGTGGTCAATGCTCCAACGATGACATTGAGTTAATTGACAAAAACGACTGCAAATGCCATGAAAATGAAAAGTCTTCAACAAAAAGTCACATTTTCTTCTCTTGCATGCAATCAATATTTAATTATAAATTCTGAAGTCACCACAACAAATTACCGAACCGGTGAATTCGCAATAAACACCTAAGTTTATATACAAAAGTCACCATTACGAACACTTAATATGCGCATCATAAATGCTAAAAGGCACGACTAAATTATTATTAGTAAACGGCAATGAAAACCACCCACTACAACAAAAACAAATGCAATAAATTTATTTTTCTATTTCTATTCTATTTATTCACATTCGATTTTAGCTCAGGTGCTGCTTCTTGTAAATGAAATGGTTTGAAAGGCATTGGTGTTCATATGTGGTATGTAGTATATATATATTTGAGCACGTCGAAACATTTTTATAACCCCTAAAAGATTAATTTCGCCTTAAGGAAGTKTTTCGATTTTTTTGTTATYGTTTTTTCATTTCACGTTGATCCRAGTAACAGTTTCRGAGACACAGCCTAGGCTAAGTGCGTCGTCTTTAAACAGGCAGKATTTCTCGAGAACTACCCAACCGATCATCATGAAATTATTATAATTCTATTATAATTCTGATTAATGTAGTATCTACAAGGCTCCTATACGAGGAATGCCTTCCTAACACCAACAAGCTTGACAACTCAGGTTGATTAACGCAATGTTGCTGACGGGCTATGTTGGTTCTACCCTCAACCCACTTTGACAGCTGCCAACAGGATGTGCAGGAGTTACGTAACCCAATTACAGCGTGCTACCTGTTTGTAATATCAAATTTTGTCAACTATCGTGTTGATAAGGAGAAAGTGAACAGCAAATGGCGCCTACATGCGCATTACGTTTCGCCACCAACCAGATTGAGGCAAAAACAACGAAACGCTGCCGAAAATTTGCAAAATGCATTCGTACATACTAAGCAGTTGCAGGCGATCGACAACACGAAATGCGAAGCAGAAATCTATACTTTTCGAAAAACATGAAAAACAGCCAACAAAGCAACAACACATTAATAGCATATGCTTCGATAATAGCAATTTCGGCAAAATCAGATGGAAACAGTTATTCGGCAAAAACAACAAGCATAGAAATCGCAAGGCGAGTGTGCAACGTGTGGCAATTAATTGGTTTACAATCGGGCCGCGTCGCGTCGCCGTGTCTTACATAAGCGCCGAGTGTGATTTCTGCATAATAATGAAGCAATAGCCGGCTATAGCATTTTAAGCGTGTCGCAAAACATCCCGGCAGATAAACGAACAACCAGATAAATTATAGCCACACACACAACCCCACTCATAAAGCAGGAGTGGATTAACAGCAGTTGCCGACAATACTGCAGCAATTTTTCAAATGCAACACACACACAAGTGCAACAACAACATGCCAGAGATAATCTTTTGATACTGGAATTGCCTTGTTGGCTTTGTGAGGCGCGCATCTTCGCTCAGCATGAAACAAAGGCCTCCGATTTATTCGGATTTTATTGCTCGTTAAATGCAAACTAATCGGTTATAATTGCAAAAAGTGCCCAGACGATTAATTAACATTGTACGATGATGCAATTGCGCATGTTACAACAAYAACAACCGTTATAAGCGGCCACCTAATGGTGTGTTACAAATTATTTGGCCGTTCTTTCGTCGATCAAGTGGCATGCGCACACATGCAAATGTATAAATGTGTGTGTGTGTGTGCATTGGTAAGTTAGGTAATTAGACAGATTTTTCAAAATTTTGTCGAATCGCTTCAATTTATAGTAGGTATACTCAAACGCGGAATCAATTCTCCGACAAACATATACATGTCTTTTGAAAGTTAGATCTAACTAACTAACACATGCATACAGCTGTGGTGGCACCCGTCATACTTGACCAAGGTTTAGTTCGGATTAAAGTTCCCCGCTGACATGGGGCTTAGGCATGCAAGGTTTCCTCCGCGTAAAACAAAACGCTCTAGAGGCACATCTGTTAAAAAAGGACATCATATTTTAGAAAGGGTTCTGTGCAGCGCTGAAACTAAAGGGAACCGTATCGGATCGGATGGAAAAATATTTGTCTATCGTAATAGGTGTCAGGCGTATAACTGCAGATACACTATAAAAACTTTAGCACGGCGGAGGTTGCGTAATGGTCTGGGGAGCGTTTTCCTTGGTACAGCGTGGACCATTGGTAATGATAGATGGCAGAATGGACCAATTTACCTAAATATTCTCAAAAATACCATAGAACCATTCCCGTTCGAATCGATGCCAGTTAATTGGATTTGGMATGGTACTCAATTCCACAAAGGCGGGGACAGATATTAGKGGAGAGCTTGACCCGACAATGCCAAGCAGTTTTAAAAAATTTTGGGCACACAGCAAAATAATAACGCTGTAAGTGCTTAAACTCTAAAGCCCTTATTACAAAGATATCTAATAAATTTATTTAATTTCCGCAGAACCGGCCAACCGTGCCATTTCTATGTCCAGACCTAARCACGGAATGAGAAACTCAATACATTTTTTTTTTTTTTAAGAACTATTAATGATGATGAAGATGATTTAGTCCAAACATAACTATTTGCTATCGTTTTAAATAATAGATATATAAATTCCATACAACGGAAAAAGAATAATACAAAAAATAGAGTTGAGAAAATTAAAAATTTTCAGGCCGAAGTTAAATTTGAATTTTTTGTTCCTTCAGGTATGGTTAGGTTCGCGATCAAGTCCTGCCTAAAAGTCGAATACTCAACACTATTGGTTTCCAAAATCAACAAATGCCTACGAATAGGGTCAAAGTGGAATCTATCATTTCTTACACATATGGATTTAATAGGTTTTATTTGTTCCAAAATAATTGTTGACATCATCTAAATGGGTAATTAAATGTGAAAGATTCAAGAAATTCTTAGATAAAGCTTATGCTATATATAGTTTTTATCACATTTTTTTAAAAGCCAGCTGAAAGTGTTTTCAGGAGTAGATCTAAGAAAATTCCCTGGCGTCAAATAACCAATCTGAAATTTCAATGAAACTTATATTTTCTTAAAGAGTAGCCTATTTTGAAACTCTGCTAATTAAGTTCCCCTGTGCCATCTCAAAATGCAACCAGTCATCGAGTTTAGGGGACTCACCTGGTAGTAGCAAAAGTCAGACCAAAGATTTAAACCTAGTACCTCCAATCTGCTCATTGATTTTGGCCCTTTGTGGAKATWCGTGGTGGCTGTGSTTTGAACCTAAATGCATGCAATGATGTTGAAAAATTTCAGTCCAATGTGGAGTCACATTGCGGCCGGGTGCCGGACCCAAAGTACGACAGAGGTTTCAGATGGGCCTCGAACACGACCAAGCTGACTAGGGTGTCCCTATCCACCCGAACCAATTGGAACCAAAAATTAAATGCAAAATGCATTTATGTCTTGGGGCGCTGATCAACGCATTGTATTGATCTACTTGCTTCTAGCAATAGAAAGCACCGTGAGGTTAGGCCTTCGCTGGCAGGTACTCACGTAAATCACAACAACATTCTGTGCCATATCAGCACTAACAGTTGCTGTCACTTTCTTTCAAAAATCTTACTTCTTCAGCAATTTATACCCACATTATTTACATATGCATGTATGTATGTTTCTTTMATTTTTGTTTTATGTACATACATATGTAACGGCATTTGTTCGCCAATATTTACTAATAGCAAATGTCAACTCACCTTAGTTAAAAACAAAGCCGCCAAGTGTCAGCAACCAAATGAAGATAAATCTGGCTTTGTTGTTGTTTTTGTTTTACTTTTTTCGTTTTTGTTTAGTTGGCTATAGATTTGATGAATCGYATTTATTTCGCATGCAAAATATTTTCGTTAATGTTTTCACACTGATGAATATTTATTTTTTAGTAAAGAGATTAAATCATTTAGTCGCTAGTAAATTTAAATAAAAAATTTTATTAAAGAAATTGTGTGAAATTGCAAGCTTTCGAGCAGCTCACAGTGTTAATGTTTGATTCAACGATTTTATTTGGATTGTTGTTGCTATTGTTTGTACTTTTGCCAAGTCGTCTTTGTGCTAATTTCCGATATTAATTTGCATTTGTTTCAAGCGACGCCGAAATAAAGTCGTATGCAAAGTACCGTTAAATGGCTAATATATGCACGTTCGCTCAGACTCAGCTGTATGTATGTAAATATGCGCGCGTGTGTATGCGTGTGTGGGCAAAACAAAACTAAAAGCCAAAAATCCGAAACTCGCGCTGCTTGCTGATTGTTTTTGTTGTGTTTCTGGTTCGTTGATCTCGTTTTGATTATTTTTATTTAAACTATCTATGGCGCTTTTACATTTGTTTGAGTTGTTGTTGGACTTCGCGGCGAAATGCTTGCAGTTTTTGGCGAATATCTGGGAAATTGGCACGAARTCGGAATTTCAGAAACTGTAAATTGCAAAAAAACTGCGCCGACGAGTAGGACGAGCGCAGAATTTTAGTGAGTTTTATCGGAAAACACACACATKCATGCACACATGTGTGTATTTTGGAAATGCAACAGGGACACAGTTACAATTTCGAGCGGAAAGTTACACTTTTGCTTTTACTTCGGCGTTTGTTGTTGTAATAATTATTTGGAGTGCCGCGGCAGCACTAGTTCCACGGTCGTTAAATTTAAGTGATTTGTTATTTTTATTTTTCACTCAGCCCTGAATATCGCTTACGCTACAAGTTCTTGCAGTCGGGTSTRTATTTTTTKGTTTTTGTTTTTGTTGTTTTTGGTTCAAATGCCGCTTTTACCGGTTTTACGGCCACCGTTCAATTTCGCTGGCCAAGTGTGCTACACTGTTGTTGCTTTGTTGTTGTTGCTAAGTTGCATCGTCACTTGTAAATCGAATTTCACTGGCGCCATAAGCGAGCTGCCCGCTGCACTTTGCCTGTGTGTCGCACTTTTTTCCTGTCGCGAGCGTTAATTGTTGCATGCAGAGGCGTGTATGTGTGTGTAGGTGCGCAACTTGCAATGCCAATTGGGTCTCAATGTCTCACTAGATGAATATTTGTAGTCACTGTCACTAAGGGCTCACTGGTGCACCCAGAACACAGAACACACGCAATAGCTCCAACGGTGTATGCACTTGTATGCGTATGTGTGTGTGCGTGTTCGCAAAATATTATATTTCAAAACGTACAGACTTCAAGCTTAGCTGCAAAGTTTTGGAAGAAATCCGCACAAAACTGACAAAAACTCACTTAAGGTTTCTACGCGTCTGCACACATACACACACACATAAACTTATGCGAAGGAATACGTACGTACATATATACTAATTGAACTCTTTCGTTTGCTTCGCCGTTTATTGCATTTATGACTTATGTTAAAGAAACTGTTTAAGACTCGTTTTCACGCGCGGCAACTCGTCTCGAGTGGAGCACCCTTCTATGTCGCTATCGAAAYCTCTACTGAAACTGGTGTTGCCACACATAGCTGGCATTGAGCTCACTTTGCCACTGCCGTTTGGCTGTTTGCGTGAAGTCWCGTTGTTGCTGCTGTTGTTGTCTTAGCCACCATGCCAACTGGTTTCGGGCCAAAACGCATACGCATTGAGCGCACTGAGCGCACCTTGAGCTTTGCCGCTCTTGAGCACTTCCGTGGAGTTCGCTCCAAKTGACGGGTGCTCGGCGTGGCGACAGATTTTTTYATGGCTATTCAGTTTCTAGCAGCGACGCTACTCACCACCATAGCTGCTGAGTTGTGGTGAGTATGTGTTGGCCAACTTCAAAGTGCCTAAATGGTTGCTTGGGAGCAGACGAAGGACTTTTATGGCAAATTCAAACGAAGTTTAGAGATCAGCATATTTTTTACAAACGGATAGGTGAATCAAAGAAATATTGTGAATAATTTTTTATGAAATTGTAAAATTTCAGATACATATGTCCATCTAATATGTAGTTCTTGCCAACATTTCCTCTTCGATAAGTTGGTAACAGTTTATCGTACAAAATCACTACTTAAGTTGTAAAAGCGGCCTCTACGGATAAGTATTATATATGTACATCTACGTCTGCACATTATGACAAACGCACTTCTTAACAAGTGGGAACATAATGCTAATATATCTGCTTATAACACACATTCAAATAATTTTCATCAAACATGGGCCTACAAACACAAAAGGCAAACCGTGAAAAATGTSTTCCCCATGCGATTTCGCGTAATTCTTCGATTAGCTTGCCAATCAGAAAGGGCAAAGTACCCTCCTTCGACCATATAAAGAAACTCTYGTTCCCCCTCGTTGGGTGCATGTCTGCGGCCGTGCAAAGGCACCTGCACCTGTTACACCAGCCGACGAAGCGGCCGGCTCAGGCAGGTGAGCGAGATTATTGTATGGAAGGCCAGACGGAAGGAAGAAGCGCATAATATGACAGCAATGCTTTGCGTGCTCCTTTGGGCATTATGTGCGTCGGTTTGTGTGTGTGCTTGTAGCATGCGGGTTACCTAGGTACGGATCTACCTCCAAACAATATCTCCACTTGGCAAACATTACACTTTTTGATCTGACCATTCGTTGGGCATACACTTGCGGAGCAGCGGAGCGAAATCCTATTTCCCTGGTGGACGATCATCATCATTATCACCAATAGACAGACATTCGGCCACGTAGGCAAACAGACAGCCAGCCAGAGAGATCAGTTGCAGCCACGTCCGTTTGCTTTAGGAGAGGGCAAACCCTGGTGCATGCACATATACTTATTTCTATCGCGAAATTATTGAACTCGCATTAGGGATGTTCTTATTATGGTAACTCAGAGGGAACACACTTCAATTTATGTCTTTTTCGATGTTGAAAGATATACAGGTCTTCTCCGGAAATTAATAGGACTGAGTCAGTTTAAAAAAATTTATTGGACCACGCATTGAAGGCGTCACGGAAGGCATTCTCCGGAATAGCCTTGAGGATCGAGGTGCATGCTACTTGGATTCCCTCTGACGTCTCAAAATGCTTGCCTTTCATCGACCTCTTCAGGCAAGGAAATAAAAAAGGTCCAGGGGGCCCACATCAGGGCTGTATGGCAGCTGCGGAAGCGTTGGCATGCCGGTCTTGGTTAGGTAACTGTTCACAAGAAAGGCGGTGTAAGCCGCGGCGTTGTGGTGGTTAAACTTTCAATCGTCTGTGATGTCTTGTAAAACTCGGCGTTGACGGTTTATCCAAGAGGTACAAATTCATGGTGGATGAGGCCTTTGATGTTAAAAAAGACAATGAATATCGTTTTCACTTTGGGTTTGCTCATTCATCAGCGACCTCTTCTGGGCCTTCAAAAAGTCCTGGACCCCTTCTTGCTAAGCAACATCTAAGTAAGCCTGCTTTATCATATCAGACTCCGAAGTACAGTCGCAGCAAAAGAAAATCAGTCCTATTACTTTCCAGACAAACCCTGTAGTAGGTCCAACCAAACTCGATTAAAATGAGAAAAGAATTAAGTCTTCTATTTGTTTCCGACAATGGGTCCGAAGCTTTGGCTTTTATTAAAAATATAGAATTACAAAGGTTCCTTATCATCAAAAACCGTCAATTRATGAGCCCACACTTTCTACCACTAGAACTATCTAAACTAAGTGTGGAACTCCAAAAATGTTMACTTGAAAAACGACCCACCTTAGTACAACAGAGAATCTTATTTTATTTTATTTTATTTGATTTTTTTTTTTTTTGTGATTTGCGTGCAATATGTAGTTATTGTCCGTGTGGTGGTGAGTTTTATTTTGTCATCATCGTCGTCCAGCCAAAGAAGTGTATTCCAGAAGTGATGATACTCGGTTACTTGACTAACCGGCAATGCAGGCGATATACCCATTATGCACCAAAATAGGCAAAAGGGAAGACAAATACGTATCCTAGATCCCGGTAGGAAACCGCACGTCTGCCTGGTATAATAGCACAAGCTCAAATCAAAGATTCCAACTGTATTTAAATAACTACGAAATCCCCCAAGTCGTATATAAATTAATATAAATGATGCTGCAGAAATACATAACCGCTGCGGTGTAGAAAAGCATGCCAACACATTTCGATTTGCATTCCGAGTGGCCTCATTCTGCTCCTGTACTCGAGCCTCTTTGGAGTGTTTATCATGTTCTAAGCCTACTTTTTGGTTTCCATTGCAAGCGTGTAGTTCTTCGAACCAAAGGCTGGGGTCCTTAGCCGCCGTGGCGAGCAGCGTTGTTGTTGCTGTTGTTGTATTTGTCGTAGATGGTGTTGCTGTTGATATTGTTCCTTCTACAGGTTCTCCGCTTGGTTGACTTTTATTGTGTCGCTTCTCTTATTCTAAATTCGTACGAATGCTACAACATTTCAATGCCAAAACCGGTGTTGTCTGCGCAAAAAAAGAGCGCTCCTCAGGCCGCTTGTTGTTTTCATTAACATGAACTAACCATTCCTTAGTTGATACTAGTCATCACTGTGGCAGCTTTTTATKCCACTACATTGTTGTTGTTTTTCTTTTTGTTATTGCGTTGCTGTTCTTCAATTATACATGTGTGCTGGAGCTGGTCGCCTAAGCAGCTGCCGCAGTCTCTGTCATCAAATGGGTTTACACAAGCACCAGCAACAACAGCAACAAGCATGATATTCAACCTACATGATACAGTGCACCATAAAGTAAGCACATACATGCCCACTAACATATGTGTGTGTGTGTGTGTGAACGTTTGTGCTTGCATTTGTATGCTTATGTTCCAGAGTTATTAGTAAGATTGGAGTGCTCGCCATTGGTTCCACTTCACATCTCCGCGCTTCCACAGCCGTCCATCGATTCGCCGCAAATCTGTCTTTGCGTGGCTGCTTCGAAAATATACTTCAGCTGCGTTTGGCGGCAGTCTTTAGTAATTATGTATACAACTTTTTTGTAAAAACAATATTCAAAAATCGTGTTTTAAAATTTTCAATCAGAATGGACGCGCTCAAGTTTTTTCATCATTTTTAAAAGTTGTAAGGCAAATTTTGAATATATTCCTGTAGGTTTCATATGTATGTGCATGCTTGTATGTACTTAGAAATAAATCCAGCACAAATTATTATACAATAACAACAATTTAAATTCAATTAATCTGACGTCATAAATTAACTCAAAAGAACGACTACAGCCTCTAATCGAAAATATTTTTAAAAAATTCTAAAAATTTTATCAAAACCAAATTGTGATTCAAAGTTGCTAATTTTAATAACTGTAAACAATTGAATACACATTAAACTCTTGCGCTTGAAAATCAGTCAAATAAATTGTGTGCAAAACTCCCTCATAAAGCAGCACTCGCAAAGCCCTATAGAAATGTACAAAACTAGCAGAGCGCGCAGAGAGCTGCAGAGCGTGCTGCGTCAGAAATTGCAGAAAAATGTACTCATACTTTATATTTAAAAAGCCGGTTTTTCTGCAATTCCTGCATTTGTTTACTTATTTAATTGTCTTCTTTCTTTCGGCGTTTTGCCTCCTTGTTATGGGGCCTCTCTTGCAGTTGTTTTATATTTTTCTCACTCGAAACGCGCTCACAAATCACTCAATGTCAGCGTTGTCGCTCATTGTGCTCCAAATTCGCTGAACTGTTATACGTGGTGAGTTGACATATCCGTACACATATTGGTGTGGTGGTGAGACGCGTAATTTTGGAAAAGATTTCATATTTTTAAATTGTCTGCTGCTTTTTTTAATAGTAGGATAGCATAAGCATAGAAAGCCGGAGGGTGAAACTTAATCTGTCGAATAGTACGAGCTAGGGTCATGATGGAACGGAACAGATAGCTTCAGCTGCGCATCGCAATTGTCACTAAAGACCGCCATATGCTTACAAATGTGTTTATATGTAAACCTTTCAATACACCAACAAAAATTAATTCTAAAGAACCTTCTCCCAAGTAAGAAATTCGGAGAGCTTTTGATGTAGGAAACCATTTTTCTACTGTCAAAAGAGAAATTGCGGTAAAGCTTTGCCAATTTTTAAGAGCCTCATGATCCAGAATAGGTATACGGTTATTAGCTACCACAGCAGACTGGTGTTGACTAAGTGAGATCTCTGTTAGTATCGTCCGCTTAACCCAATCTAACCTCCTTGGCCTGGAGAACTATTATCTCCGCACATTTCTATCATCTGTTTGTTTTTGTTTTGCGTTGGCCCTTTCTGCAGTTTTTCCCGAATTTCATCCACTTTAAAATTAACCGTAATGTTCTGCTCCCATTCTGATCGCTTTCCTAACACATTGCAACATAAACACATGCACATTTTTAACTAACTCCCAACTTACCAACTTTTTCTTCTCCCACTAATAAAACAATACTTAACTCGCCTACAATTCTTTCTACCGCTTTCCATAACCTTTCATCACAACGATTTTTTTGATTTGTTAATTTGTTGAATATTAAAGTTGTTAATGGCAATTTTCAGCATTCCCCTTTTCGCTTTTATTTATTTATTCTTAAAAATTTGTTGGCGGCACTCGATTAACATTTTTCGAGTACATAAGTTCCTCTTCGCTGGAGAGCCCAGCAGCGACGGCAAAAAGCAGCAAATGGCAAAAACCAAACAACATTTACCGTTCGACGATATGCTTTGTTGGCTGAGCTGACAGCCGCGCTGGAGTCAGCACGACCGAAGCGTCAACGGCAGCACCAGCGAAGCTAGTAGCACACCCTCGTCTCCGTAGCGCRCTTGGGTTCAGTCGCTGAGAGCAGTCACGTCGATCGCCGCAGGTGGAAGTGGGCAGCATGTTGGACAAAACCGAAGCCGCAGCCGCCGCCGGTGCCGGTGTTTTAGAGCCCCGCGCACTSGCATTGTTGACATTCAAAGTGAATTTAATTTAACAGTTAATTAATTTTCGTCATTCCTTTGCGATTCGCTTCCACCTTTTGTTATTCGGTATTTGTTATTGTTAGTGTTATTCGCTTTTTACTTCGCTGAGGTTTGRTGCGTGCGCTTTGTGGTTTCGTGCGCGCTGTGCCATGGCAGAGCAAATAAATTGTTGTAGTTGCATTTCTTTTTCACTCGGGTATAGCTCTCACATTCGCGAACATTACCTTCGTTTTGCACCACTTCATTCGCTTAATTTATTCACTTTTATTTTACAGTTATTATTATTACTATTATTACAATAACTTTGAATTTTTAATAAGGTGGCTCTAGGTTCGAAATGCGAAATATGTCATTTCATCCACCGAAAATTCCGGTCTATTAGTATTCTACCAGAGTTCTGATCTAAAACAGAAATTAAAGGGTTGTTCGCGTCGGTTGGTTTGTCTCGTTGCTGCACAGTGACTGATTTGGTCAACCTTCCTCTTTTCTTCCTGAGGCTCGTTTACAAGAACTTAAAGACAATCTCTTGCTCTACCCATCGTATGTGTTCAAGGAGTTTTTATGTACATTTTCAGAGAAAAGGAACTTACATTGTTTACCAAGTTACCACGTGCCGGCTTTTAGATCCCTAATTACCTCAAAACCTGCCCCTTACTTCGTGGGAGTAAAATTGTGTCATGATGGAGACTGCMGCTTCGCTGACAGSTTTCCAGTTCTCACACTTAAAAAGCGAGGGCAATAAAAGAATTCATGCTTAGAGCCCTCTGAACACGTCGGGAAATTCAGASTAATGTCGTGCTGGAATCTATACAAGTAGCTTCTAAATCACCCATGTCCACTTCCTAGAGATAATAATTCAGCAAACCGCCGCATTCCCCCAAGTGCGCACCTAACAAARGTAAGAACCACCAGCATCATTCTACMCAAATAACATCTTGCTCGAAAGTTGATAGTTCAAAGATACATAATGTTAGATATGTTAGCTAACTCTTGTTGTATTTTAATACAGTCCCGTCCTCACAAAAGAGGTCAATAACAGTTGAAGGTAGGCTTTAATTAAGCCATTTCAAGCTCTGCTCTGCCATAAATAGGAAAATAAGTAAAACCACTACCRTGCGRAATGRTCGTTTAATCATATCTCATTGTCAGATGGCAGCAAACAAATGCACATCGCCATAGATTAGCACCTGCCAGCCGAAATGATGTCCTTCGGCGCCAACACATGTCACGAGGGGCTTTGCTGCCAAAAGCCACAAATGCATGCAGACATGCAGATAAGCAGATAAGCAGCGAGGGAGTGAGAATGCATGGGTGACGGTTGTGTTCGCACCACGAAGCAAATATTATATATCAACTCATCAACAGCAACAACAGCAGTGTTGGTGTCATCAATGAATCGCTGCACGTACGCAGCCAAGCAATGCCATATTACATACCGACATACATACATTCATACATATGTATGTGTGTGCTTAGACGCTGAAACATTGATGGAAAATGCATGTATGTAGCTGAGTGAGTTTATGTGTGTGTGTGTGTGTGTGTGTTGGCCCGCGCTCAACGGCTGCCAATCAAGCAATCAACGCAGCCGCCCATTGCTGCCACCGACGCGCTGACCACACCGCCTCCGTTGTCGACTATGACATTGCTGCAGCTCACAATTTACTATTGTCATTGYTGTTGTTGTTCATTATGCCACTAACTGCTGCCATGCAGACAGTGCCGTGCGGACGCGCATGTTGCACGAATAACAACTAGTCAATAAGCGWTTGCACTTGCGTCTCTGTGTGTGATTCCGRGYGTACATGTGCACCTATTGGTTGCGGAGGGTCAGTGAACCGCCCACCCAGAACATTAATTTAGTGGGWTCCGTTATATTGCGTTGGCATCGCATAGCGGCATTTATATTTGTTGTGGCATTCTGCTAATCTTTGCGGAGAAAAACGAAAAAAGTTTGAATTTATTTTCCAATACAACCACAAAAACAATACAAAACGTTGCGTAGGCCTCGAGGCCTCCGAATGGGAAGACCGGTGCTGCAAGCCATTTATGTGACTCTGTGCGGCAGAGACCTCACTCGGCCATCAGCTAAGTGGAGAATATTTCGGTAAGTTGCTAGAATTAATTGGAAATTTTACAGTTGCGCACAATTTGTTAAGCAACTATTATTTATTTTTATAAAAAATGAACAAAATTTATAGACGCTCTTTCTTAAAGAAATGATAGACTCGTAATCATTATCAACGCAGTAAAAGGAATATTTAGTTTAGACCCGAAGGTATTTTCTTTCCCCAAACAAAAGCTACTGAAAGTCTGGAGAATAATGAGAGTCTTCAAAGTTGTATGAGAACTCGCATTATGCTGGTGGAACACGGCACATTTTCAATTGTTCAATTCTGGACTCTTCTGTTTGAGTGCATCACTCAATTATCCAGCTGATCACAACACACTTCAAATTTGTATTATCGGTCAAAATAAAAGATCTCTTTAAAATCCTACCAAACAGAAAACAAAAATTTTTTTGGTGATCATCGACCTTGGAGCCCTTTGAACTGGTTAATTTTTTTAGACCATGATGACGTGCGGYTTACATTCTTAACAACAACCTACTTCACGTCGTCTGTAACAAAGCGCTTCAAAAATTGATCACTCTTTGACGTTTCATAAGCAARTCACAGTCATTAAAGCGATGAAGCAAATTTCGGTCCATCAAAGAAACCCATAAGTCAAACTTCGAAATTAATCCTGGACGTTGTATTGATCACGTTAGACAAATTTAGTTCTTATTCGACTTTATTTTATCCATATAGGTATAGGAATGCCTCCCAAGACGTCACATACGCATCACATAATTTTTGCCTAGCTTACCCTCTTAATAGTAAAACAGAAAAAATATGCCAAAAATCCTGCTGGAAGATCAGCCATCTTCAATAGGGAAGTAATTAAAAACTATTCCAAAAAATTTAAGAAAATTTATTRTGCAAAAAAATACTATATCAGTCGTTCACATTTATAACGGTAAAGTGTTTAAGTGTGAAGTTGGCTGCGAAAATAAAATCAGCTGTTGTCATCAAACGAAATTACTTAATGCGCGATCGAAAACTTGTCGATAGAAAGCAAGTTTTACCAGCAGCTTTATGCGATAATACACTAAACGTTAGCGGTATTATAAAAAAGAAAATGAAGAACAAATAAAGKTATAAAAAGAGATAGAAGTTTGAASSCAYTTTATTTTTRAAATGCGCTTATTATATTCCACGCTGACCACACCTCACTTGCTCCCATTTCGTGAGAGGTACTTTTAAACAAGAGTCGGAAACTAATCATGAAAGCCCTGCTTTGTGTAATAAGCRACTAAATTCTAATAAAATATCTTTGTCAACTATAAAAATTTGTCACAGACAAACACTAAGTCCAAGAGTGCCATTATGAAATAAACAGCACAGCTCCAACACCCGGAAGTGCCCAGGCACACCAGCGCGGCCAAGTGACGCCATATTGATACTTGGAAGGATCGCAGAACGGCATTGCTGCGCATGCGAAGACARATACAGCACGCCACAAAGATGGGATGCAAGCGACGGCGTATATCCGCTAYGAAAGCGTTCGGCGCGCTCGCCGCTGTTCATAATGCTGCCAAATTGCAAGCGCTGCCAAACATTTACGATGTGTTCCAATGCCAATTTACGACAATTGTGGGCAATAAACATAAATATCGAGACATTGGCCGGACAAATAACTGCGCGTCAACCGACGCRGAGCCGCCGAGCCAAAAGAAGCGGCCACAAAATTGGCGGAGACACTTCTTAATGKCGYTGGCTAATCTAGAGGAGCAAAGATACTSAAATCGCCACACACACACCCACATATGAATGCGCRYGAGTGCTACGTGCACAGCGTCGCGGCGCTCAATTACCATCAATTTCACTTGCACCTCGACTATGTAAATTATTAGCCGAGAAGAGTACTTCGGCAATTTTTCAAATTCAAAATTTATTTTTGTAATCATTCGCCGCTTTTGTGCTCTCGGCATGGGTGTAACGAAATACAGCCGCGATAATCGCTCGTTATTAATCTTTTCTTTTTTCGCGSGCGGAGGCGGCGAACAAATCTTTATTAATTCGCGTTATGACAGATGGTACATATTTATGTCTGCCTTACAGGTAATTGTTACATGCAGTTGTCGGTGGTGCAGATTCTAAGAGAGAGGGGAGATATAATTAAAAAATGACGTCACAAATTCATGCATTCAAACATAAAAACAGAATTCTGAAAAAATTGAATTAGGAAATACAAACTTCCGCATTATCAAGCCAATCACCGCACAAATGTATGTAGTAAGTGTGTATTTTTTTTTTTTCTGAAGAATGTTTATATGATTGGTAATATTGATCAAGAATGATGCTTTAAGCTTTACTTCTTCAAATTTGGTAATTGGTGATCCGTCATGTTGCCCGCAAGTCGCTAATAATTTGTCGGAAGAATTACCTCAGCGTGCGCAGAAGCAGAAGCGCAGCTGTGGGATGATTGTCAAGAACTCATTATTAGCTTTGCTTGTCAAAATTGTTTACATTTCGCGCTACTCTATCATAGGCAGGTGTGTTCTCGTAGCTTAGAACATAATTAGTGCTGGCTTTGAAGCATGTTGAAGTTTTTGAATAAAGATATCGCATGTGGAGACTTAAATAGAAATTGGTACCAAATTACTCAGTACAATACCTACTTCACATAAAACGCAGGTACATGTCTTAGCGCACTTTCTAAGTAATCCCTAGAACCGTTAGTTACCTTGAACTGGTCTTTCATGGAGTCCTTAACCGCTAAATCAACAAATATGCTTAATTCTTCTCTTCTTTACTGGCRWAGAAACYGCTTATGCGGTTATAGCCGAGTTAACAACAGCGCGCCAATCGTTTCTTCTTTTTCCATGTGGTCTTTCCAACGGAGGGGAGGTCTCCCTCTTCTTCTGACGTGGGAGCCTATTCACGAGTGCGACGACTGTTTGTTTGATGACAGGACATATTTCGTCTTGCCCTCGGGCACCACTAGACCCATTTGCTTCGCTTATCAGAATGGGGTATCTCGTCCAACGCTGTTGTTTAGTTTTCGTTGGGGACGTTTTTTACGTGGCGGGTCCCAAATTCTGGTCATAACCCTGAGTAGAGATGGTTCGCWTTCTCACTTTRGCTCACCTTCAAACAGATGTTCTTTGGCTACCCAGAGGAAACTTGGTCGTGTCCTGTTTGGGTCATATTTAAGAGAATCGTTTCTAGAAACTCCCGAGCGAATGGCGGTCAGAGAACTTCGCTCATTTGCGTGAACTTCTGCACATGACTCCATCCTCCTTCTTAATTCTAGTAAGTACAATAAAAGCCTACTTCATTGGCATGCCACACATTAGAGTTGCATTTGCAGCCGCACGTCCATCCGACTACGCTGTTTTTCCACTTAATTACAGTTATGTGCATGTGTGTGTATGCATTTTGGCTTTTCGTCAGTTATTTATGCGTGGCAATTAAACCATGCCMCAGCGACTTGGTTGCACTTCGACCGTGTGTCGCTTAATTTTGTCGGAACAACAACAAAGTACGAATTTGCGCGCCAAACCACGAATGAGTAATGGTCGGTCGGTCGCGCGGTCGGCAGGACAAGGCTGTACCGTTAAAGGTCTAATTACAAAATGGTTCTATGTTGCAAGTGGCAACAATGTTAACCTCGTAAATGTGGCAGCGTGCGTGCATGAGTGTTGCTGCACACGAGTCTGTTGCACCCACAAGTTGCTGCACTGGCATTTGCGCGAACTTCCTTGTTCGTTGGTTTTATGTTGTTATTGTTGTCGGTTGCTCGGTCGGTAGTTTCGGGACCCAGCAAGTTATTTGCCGCAAAGTCAATGYCATAAAAGTGCAGTTAAACAGTGCCGTTGTGGAAAAGTAACTAATGAAACAACGCTCTAGCTGATTTCTGATCAAACACGTGCTCGTACATTAGGGTGGTCAATGCTCAAAGTTTCGATGACTGTTCGTATTTCGTGTTGCTGGTAAATAGMTAAATCGCGCCAAAATGTTTGTGCTGACTCTTTAAATGCTCGGAGACAACTGACCAGCCACTCGCTCGYTAGTTAGGAACGCATTCTACCGCTCCGAAGTACAGTYGCGGCTGAAGAAAATCAGTCCTATTACTTTCCGGACAAACCCTGTACCTACTCCTTGAAATCATTAAAAGTTTGTGGTTCGAAATTCAGCAAGAGGATGTRGGAGCGGCAATCATGCCTCAGAATCAATAGTCTCTCTGCAATGAAAAACCCTCTAATAACCCAAAAAGTCTTTGMTATTTCAGAAATTTATTTAAGTAGAGCGCAGTGGTAAGATTTCCAATTTTCTAATGCCAATTTAGGATCACCTTAATGCTGGTACTAGTAGTGGTCGCAGTGCGTGCTTGCATGTAAATCTCGCGCGGGTTTAACTGCCTTCGTCCCAAAGCAGTTGTAAGGAAGTTGCGATTCCCTAGCAGAAGCGCACTCACACACACACGTACGTACACATAATTGTCCGCTGACTTTTATGTCTTGTTTGGTTAAATACGCATTTAAAATTCCTCTTATCAATTTCCGTGCCATTAAGATGTCAGCATTTGAGTTGTCGCATTGTCAGTTGCAACTCAATGTAGCCGCATCGTGTTGTTGTTGCATTGCCAAAGATCCAAAGCCAGCAATATGAGGTCATGTGTGTGCGCATTGCCGGCTTTGCATGTGTAACCTCGCTAATAACACATTCCCAYAATCAAATATTGCGGCACTGAGCTGCAGGAATGCTTTTATATTTTTTGTTGTTGGTGGCACTGATTGACACCACTTTTTTGCATCTGGCAGGCAGCCAAGATTTTTATTGATTTGTTCTTGTCTTAAACAAAAGTCCCAAGCACAAATGTAGCATGTGGCAAGTTGGGAAATAAATTGAAATTATCGTTTCTTTCGAATTAGCATTCAGAACTAACTAGTCAAGTGTGATGCCGGACTATTGAAGCACGTCATACAAATTGTAACTGTAATTTCCCAAGGTGGACATTTCCGAAATGAATTTCACGTCTTCATTGGTCTGGAAACTCATAAAAGTGTGAGTCTTCACTGAAGCGCTGAGTGGCGACTTTACAGTTATACCAGCAAGTGCAACCACTGTCTCTTATACACATCTAGATGTGTATAAGAGACAGCAACCTAACTGTTCTCGCACTTGTGGCATGCTCCCTTTGGTAAAGAGCACTCGGTGCAAGCAGCTTGTTGCATKCAAATATGAMATAACAAATTACGTAAAGTGCAGATTAATCGCACAGCAGCTGATTGGCCGGCCGTGAAGCTTTCCAGCTGCTKCTCATGTCGTTTTATAAGAAGAAGCGCGGAGGATTTAAAAACACCGAACGCCAATAGATTTTGCTAACCTTGCGCAGCACAATGCATTCGTGACCACCTTCGCGAGCTTCCCCGTACGCCCTCATCCCTACCTTTCGCTAGCGCACGCGCACGCGCAAGCGCAAGTGATCGACGCAACATAATCGGCGYCTAAGCATCATTGCAGCGTCCATTATAACACCTTGTCGATCATAATAATTGCCTCGAACGCTGCTAAATGAACCCTAATGTTATGTTTGCACAGTTTATGCAGATTGAGGCAGCCTGCCTGCCTCATGSTAATGGCCGGAACGCGACCTGCAACAAACTGGAGCTGAAGCTGATGTTGGCCAGTGTCCGCGCGGCTATCGATTGCTGCGCCAACGGTTTGTGGCCGTGCAGAGTAGCAGTTGTTTGCGGCTAGGAAATGCAAATCAAATACAAATGATRTTATTGTTGTTGTTTGCCAGCTTATTGGACGTCTTAGTTGTTGCGCTTTCTGCAGCATTTAGCCTTATKACTCCCCAACATTTGGTGCGCTTTCCGCAGCCGTTCTTATTCTCGCGCCMGCCRTCCCATCCGCCGCGGCCTTTGCGCAAAGRTTGGACTGTGTAACTGGGCTGAGCAGGAAGAAAATTATATTATTACCATTTGACATGCAATCTGACAAGTGTTTGGATAGGCATTTCCTGAACTTATGATTGTTTATTTCACATCAATTGCTTGGCTTACGCATTTCGCCAGAACGGTTTCCTTATTTATTCTCATTTTACGCTCACAAARTGCTTGTCGGCTAATTTCCTCTGCAAGTACAACGTTGGCGGTTAGTTTGACCTAAAAGTTACACCAAATTGCGCAAATACGAGCCTTCATTCAAACCAAATCAGGCACTTATGCGAGCCCAGTTGCTACACTCTCCGCGAAATGGAAGATATGGCTGCATGATAAGAGGCAATTGCGTTTTCTTATGTGAAACCCTATACTCGTATACTCGTTCATTACCAGACCCATTTGCTTCTTTCCTTATCCATTCTGKAGTAAGCAGAACTAGCGACGCGGTTGTTGGAKCCAAYGATATCGATGTCATCAGCGTACGCCAGCAGTTGTATGCGCTATTACCTTCCCTCGAATTATTTTCCCCGAGAGTAGATTTAAGAGTCGCCTTCTCTGAAACYTCGCTTGATATCGAACGGTTCGGAGAGGTCCTTCTCGAYCCYGATGGAGCTTTTGGTAGGATTTTCGGGGATACCAAATTCAGACATAGCGGCATAAAGACAGCTCATTTTCGTGCTGTCGAAGGCGGCTATACTCGTATATGATATCGTCGAAGAGGTTATATGAGTCGATCCTCCTTTCACGGGTCTTTTCGAAGATTTGGCTAATTGTGAATATCTGGTCAGTTGTGGATTTTTTAGGCCTAAAGCCACACTAATAAGGTCCAAACAGTTTATAGGTGGTAGGCTTTAGTATTTCACACAATACGYTCGGTAGAACCTTATATGCTATGTTTAGGAGACTTATYCCACGTTGGTGCAGATTRTGGAATCTCCCTGTTTTCGGAATGGGCAGAGCATACKTTAATTTTAATCGTTGAACATTCCAAAGAAGCTGWCACATGCTCCTTGTCARTTCTTCGCCGCCGTGTTTGAATAGCTCGRCCGGCAAATTATCGGCCCCTGCTGCTTTGTTGTTCTTCAGACGGGTAATTGCTATTCGAACTCCTTCATAGTCGGGCAATGRAACGTCTGCTCTATCGCCATCCATTASRGAATCGGGWTCGCCTTCTCCTCCTTGTTATGACGACAAAATCGAAAAAGTTAAAGAAAATCGTCTTTTTAGTATCAGAGAGATAGCGATATCGTTAACCACGCATCACTGTTGGTGAAGACAGATGTGAGTTTATGAAAATAACGTCGAAGCTGTCCAGCATTTCAGCGAATGACTTACCAAAAATGATCCGCCACTAGGTTTACTACTAGCAATTAAGAGGAAGCTGATGATGAAGAATTTTTTAAATTCTTTTGAAGCGAAGCCGATAGCAAACATTTMGTTGTGCCATAAGTTGACGTAATTCATAGACAAATTTTAGCATGTCAATAACATTTTGACGAAATTCCATTCAAAGATACCTAATTTTATACAACGTACGCCCATATACACATACATATACACATACACTTGTAAGTGTCCTCAAACAGAATATTGTTACAAAGTAATGACAGTGGCACACTCATAAATGTCCATCACGAGGCGTCTGCGAACATGACGACCAACAGCAACGCCACGAAATAAACAAAGAGTTACATTCCTATGGACACTAAAGAAGTTGCAGGGACATCGTTGTCGCTGAGTGTGATAATATGGCGAAATTTTATTGACATTGGCGTCAGTCGACAATTATTACGTCAAGTGGTTATGGCTAGCAGCTACCTGCGGTCGGTAGCACCAGTCTATAGGCCCGCCACAGACGTCTGCGGCAGTTCGMTGTTGCACATGCGCAACAATGCAGCGAACACATCATACATACACACACATACGGAGATGTGGCGAAGTATTTAAGCCGTGCATATGCAAATTGCGCTTCCGGCTTTGACTTCTGCTGACTGCTATCCACCTCTATGCCGTATGTCTGCGCATTTGTTCTCACTGCAGGTGCGCAGTACTTCATGCCACAGTATTGACCGCATCGTCACGATGTCTATCGTCAAATCGATTTGCATGTTTATTGCGCCAAAAGCAACGGGAGTTAAACGCCTTTTTTGGTGGTCGACCACAATCCTAAGCACTACGGTGTATATGTATGTGTGTATAATGACGGATTTTTCAAAGAATAATTAATGGAGTCATACTAGAAATAATATATCTATTTGGTGGAATATTGTCACTACACTCAATTATTAAAAAGAGAAGTTGTCATGCTAAAAATATTTGCAGTCATGCCATGTCTGACGGTCTTTTACACTTGCCTCTAARCGAAGACTTCGTTCTCGCCAAATAGATGGTGYCCTTGTCCTCTTCTCTAGCTAGTCATCAGCCGTCCTTAAAAATGTGTTACATATTTCTAAGATMGATAATTTAGGCATGGCATATAAAGGGTTTGTCCGGACATTAATCACATCTTGGCTGTAGGGCAACTGCGAAAGCGTTGAGATGCCGGCCTTGGTTAGGTAGCTGTTCACAAGAAAGGCGGTGTGTCCGGGGCATTCTCGTGGTGCAATTTCCAATYGGMTGCTATGTCTTGTCRGACACGATYGACACTTCGTTCGAGTCTCTTGAGAACTTCCAGGAGGAAGTTACACCCGCCCTTTTTTCATTTCTCGGAACGRCCGATGTCGACTMCTAGAGCATATAGCTACCATATAAACTGAACGATCAGAATCAAGTTCTTGTATAGAAAGCTTTTTGAGTTGAAGAGATATCTCCGAGAAATTAGGCATGGCCACGGAGATTTTCGGTTTATTTTCTGAAATCGTAGTCAGCCAATGAGGCTGCGAAGTCTACTATATCCTGGAATATCTGTGAGGTTTCTAATTTTAACTAAATATCACCACGGACAATGATAACGGTTGGTTGGTTAATTTCTGCATTTTGTTTGCGATTTGGTTTGGAATCCGAGAATGCTGCACGAAAATGGACTMTAAGGGCAAGAAATATGKAAATATTAATTATTGGATAATATTTCGCCATTCTTCTGTGAGTGAATGAGGAATGCGGGAGTCATGTTGATCACTATTGTGCATTTTTAGTTTCACCTTTAAACTCACACTTTAACCCTAACTATTCCCYGCCATTGAAAGAATTGTGCTTCTAAGAGTCTTTAGAAATTGGTTATTATTTGCAACGTCAAGGCAACGTCCAATCAATTCTCAAACGCGTTATTAGCAATAATTGGATACAAATCGTCATTACACCGGCAACATATCCCAAGCAAACAGTACAAGCCTCGCAGGAGAGCGCAGCAATTGCAGCGCCATCAAAGCTGTTGAGTGCCACCAACACCACGAGTAGCCGCAGCAATATATCTAATCTCCTCGCCAATGTAACAAATTGTTGTTAAATGCTGCCGCCGTCGCGGCCGCCGCTGCCGCTAAGTAAACACATGCAGTCTACAAGTACGAGCGCAGTAAGAACGTTGGACGTTATGTGTGCCACATGCAACGGCAACAAATACACAATGGCAACAATGCAAAGCCAGTAAGCACACACATACGCACGCATGTTGGTCAATACTGGTTCCACTACATTTAATTTTATGACTCCTCAAAGTACTTACTAAGAAATTTTCACATCACCTTCGTGTGTAATCGCAAGAGTAACTGTATGTGCATTTATGGAGGTATGGGAGGCTGGCTATAAGATCGCAGTGGGTATTCCTGGCATTTGTTGTTGTTATTGGTATTGTCATCATTGAAATTACTGTAGCGAGGCATGCCAACACTGACCTACGACCGTTGGTGCGATGTGACAGCTGGTCACTCGTCTACGGCTCGCCGGCTGCGTTCGGCTTCTTATGGAACTTTTGAACTTCAATAAGGCGAATGACTGGAATTGGCATATTTCACTTGGCATTGCGAGTTCGGGCWATAACAATTTGTAAACTGGAAATTGGATACGAGTCAGGGAATTCAATTCAATGGGCCAATAGGTTAAARAACTAGCCGAAAATGATGGTGGACGCAAAACATTTGTGCACACACGAAATTGAAGAAGCTCAGTGAGTGCGGATTTAATATACTGAAGTTGGCGATAAGTGTGTGTTTGAGAAGAATTTTACGAAAGCCGAAACCCGTGGGATTAGAACAAAGGAACTAAATTTGAAAGGAAATCCCAGTTTACAAAACTATTGACAGCAGCGACACTGACCATAGCACAAATTTCTTGCGAGATCGCATAAACTGTAGGGCTGATTCGCGTATATACAGACGGACATGGCGAAGTCGGCTCAGCTCATCATTTAGATATATGTATATTGGATAGTCTGAAAATTCTTTTCATATTTTTAATCAAACTTCAACTTAATTTTTTTATAATTATAACTTTAATGAACCAAATACTTACCATTTTGGTTGACCCCTCTTTCACATTTTTCCGCTAGGACATTATTCCTTCGGTAAAAAGCTTTCTGGTTTCTCGGCGAAAAATTGCGATAAGTTCATACAGACTTCTCTTGAAGCCAACTGTGGTCCATTAAGGGAGTTCCGCATTGACCGAAACAAATGATTGACCGATGGTGCAAGGTCAGAGCTATAGGGTGAATGTATCAAAACATCCCAGTCAAGCTCCCTCAGTTTTTTCCGAGTCATCAAACATGTGTGTGGTCTAGCCTTGCCCTGATGGAAGACGAAGTCCTTTATGTTGATCAGTTCTGGCCCGATTTTCGATTAAAATATAAAATTCGACCAGACTAGAGCAACTCATAGTGGATTATTCGTTTCCAATCCCACCAAACTTTCAGTATAACCTTTCAAGGCAATTTGGTTTTGCAATCTTTTGTTGAGCTTCACCACCCTTGGACCATGATCTTTTTCGCAAATGATTGTCGTATTTGATTCACTTTTCATAACTTTTCATGTTACCATTTGCTTCATAAATGGTTCGATTTCATTTCGTTTCAGCAAATAATTGCAGAGGTTAATTCGGTCCATTAAATTTTTCACAGACAGTTCATGTGACATCGAGCTCTTTTTGTGGTCAGCATTTTTAAATGGTTCAAGACCGTTTGATGATGAATGTTAAGTTCGTTGGCGTTGTCATGGTTGCTTATGTGTCGGTCCTGGTCAATCTTTTCTATGATTTCATCGACTTTTCCAACGATGGTCGAGCGAGGTGCATCTTTCACATTGAAATTTCCAGAACGGAAAAGAGCGAACCATTATTGTGTTATAGGAACTGATACAGCATCGTTTCCGTATGCTTCACAAATTTCATTTGTGGCTTGTGTGGCATTATTCCCTTTTTCCCCGAATTTAGTTTATCTTTGGTTAAAGGAAGCTTTAAATCTCACCTTTTCAACATTGCATAGTATGACACAATGTGATTGGTAACACTGGAGATATACGAAAAGACTTTTTCAACTGCCCAATATATTTCTTTCAGGGTATAAAGACCGAGTCTATAAAACTTTTCTAATCTGGTAACACGGTAACCGAGTCGTAAGGCGAAAACTGTCTAAAATTATAATCAGCATGCCATAGATTTTATTTTTGTATTTAAGATGGCTCTCCGTTCATAATACTACGACACAGCTTTTTACGTATGTTACAATCCATATGCCTTTCATATCATGCCAACCACATATATGATGAGAACCTCTTTTACATATATTCCGAAAACGGTGTGAACAATAATTTATTTATTTTTGGTTGAATACGAAGTAGCTCTCCCAAACATTAAAGAGCTCATTTGTGCTATCGCATGTGGAGCCAGAATCAATAATTATGGTAGTAGTMTCWTAAATGCACTTCTAACATTTTAACCATACACCGAAAAGATTCCGCTTCAGAACATATAATATATTATGCATTGCTGTGTATGTATGTATGTATGCACGAGTGTGTTTGTCTGGCATATAAGAAGCACACTTCGTGAACCAATACAAGTCAATGGCCAGAGATCAGTGGGACACAATCACAGAAGTCATTTTGGGCAGATCGAACAGGAAGTTATCAGCGGCGAAATGGGCATATTGCCACGCCGAGTGGCACACAGCGCATTATGAAAGCCAAAACCGATCTGTATACACCGACCGACTAATAGCATTTGCAGTTATTGTAATATGAGTTCATGGTACGAAGAATGGCAACGGCACAGCAAGCCGATGTGAGCTGAGCGCGCTGCAGCAGACGAAGAAGAAGAAGAACAAGGTAGCGATTTGGCGAAATGGCAAATGCCGCATTATTACTATTATTTGAACTTATTGAGCAGCGGCGCGGCAGCAGCCCACTTACCGGCAGCAAGCGCGTCCAGTGAAATTGTTGCACTCGCGCTCGTATTTGCTCGCGACCAGCGCACATCTTTATCGCGGCACAATCARTACCGCCACCGAGCGCCGCAGTCCCGACTTGCTGCTGCMCTCCACTGTAAGCATCCGAGTGGCGGTGGCAGGCCAGAGCGTGTTGCACCAGCACATGCAGATCACCTCCCTCCGGGCGCCCGAAACGCTGATGCACATGCGGTCAGCTCAAATTGATCTTGCGGCCGCCATCTATCGCTGCGGGCGCTGGTACATGCCACCTTTGCTACAAGGTGTCGCGCATGCGCACAAAAACCTTTGCCAATATGTGGCTTCGCGTGTGTGTGTTTGTAATTGTGGCAGAAAATTCAATCATCATTACSRCAAATRCATACGGTTATTGGTGCTGTTGCCACCGTTTTGCTCTTGCTGTCCGCTGCTGCCAATGCACGGATTTTTATTGCACTCGTAGCAACAATTTTGGCTAATTTGCAAAACGTGATCGGCACACCGCCGATTGGCCGCGGCTGTGGGTAAGGGTTGCGGGGGATGTTGGTGTGCTGCAACAAAAAATGCATACGTGTTTATGAAAATAAAATATGTATGCCATTTTCGAGAAGCCAGCTTCGGCCACCTCCGAAAGCTGTTAGTCTCATCTAGCCCGCGGCTTTGGGYAAAAACTCAGCGCTGCCTCTTTTCTTTTTGTTTATTGCACCTCGCCAGTCGTCAACAGCAATTACCGGCTGCAACAACAACAACGTCRGCGTCAGCATCARCCACTGCCTCAGCTTCAGCGTCTCCGAATATTCGGAGCCAAATTGCTGCGATGACATTCACCGCAATTTATTAGCTATGTTTGCCGACAATTACCGAATTGTTTAATGGAAGACAGCGRATCGGCAATTCGCAATCAAGTACTGGTGTTTTGCGATGTTACGAGTGTGTACCTTTAATACGCTAACATGGCTCTTAATAGGTCAAGTCGCAGTGTGGTGTTTGCCCTGCAGGAAAAAACCAAACTAATACCAGTGCAACATAACCTCAATTTTATGGCGATAATAGCGCTCACCTTGCAATTGYCTCTAAGAAACGCGTCTGCTTTACTTTTGGAAGTAAGTTGTACTTTCCTCTTCAGTTTTGCCAAGCTTTTCGTTCCAGTTCCCCCTCGCACGGAACTTCTTGAAATAGTTCAATTACGGTCAGGCAGTACCGAAGCCTAGGTTTGAAATCACTTAGCTTCACTGAACAGTAAGTTGTGGTTTTAGCCGATTTAAGAAAAGGAAAGGAAAATGGTAGAAGGAAAGTAAACTCTGGTGTATGAAGTCTGTTCTCGTGAGTCTAAATACTGCTAGGAGAAGCGAGCAGTACTAGCAATAACTATGGCAGCCTCGAAATCCAGCGCAGGATAACTCTTGCCAACAAGCGCTACTTCGGACTGAGTAGGCGCAATTGAGGAGTAAAGTCCTATCTCGACGAACAAAGATCAAAGTCTATAAGTCACTCATAATTCCCGTCCTGCTATATGGTGCAGAGGCATGAACGATGACAACATCTGATGAGTCGGCGTTACGAATTTTCGAGAGAAAGGTCTGTGCAAGACTTATGGTCCTTTGCGCATTGACCACGCGAATATCACATTCGATGGAACGATGAGCTGTAAGAGATATACGACGACATTGACAGCGGCTGCGCTAGCTAGATCATGTCGTCCGTATGGATGAAAACACTCCAGCTTTGAAAGTATTTGACGGAGTATCTTCTGACGGAAGGAAGACCTCTACTCCCTTGGAAAGACCTGGTGGAGAAGGACCTGGCTACACATGGAATCTCCAAATCTTTGCCAAGCAGCAAAGAGGAACGACTGGGCCGCTKTTTTAAACTCGGCTATAACCATGTAGGCGGTGTCTACGCCAATAAAGAAGAAGTAGAAAAGAGCAGATTTATTCTACTGCCCGTAAAATGTACTACCAAATATTGTTTGAAAAAATTATAATTATTTACCAATCATCAAAGAATATACATTTATAAAAGGTGCTTCGACCGGAATCGTTCGATTTTTGGTCGATTATTTCTCATATATAAATTAATGGAGAAATACCAGTTTGTGTGGTGTGTGGGTAACACATCATTCCTCATCAATGACCCTTTATTTAAACAATATGTCTGCTTATGGACTTGTCTAAGCTTGCTAAGCAACCCAATAAGAGCCACAAGTAACGGTCTAAAACGGAAAGTTCCACATCTTTACATGAAGAAATGAATTTACAAGTTTATTGAAGATTTTATATTAGTTTGCTTAGCACTAAGTGGATGCATTGAAGCGATGGAAGCGGTGAATCTCCATTGATCGCCAGCAGAAATGTCAGATGTGCTGAATCCAAAGTTGAGCTTGCGAAGCCATAGAAGGAAATTGAGGTTTRCATGCTTATGTTAAATGCTAAGCAAGCGTGGAAGTTAGAAGATTTGTGGAATTCGCGAATGCCATTAGTTATACCGTTACAGAACGATTGAATAGCTGGCTCAACAAGATAGAGAAACRGCAATATGCCAATATAAAGAATGCAAAGATTTTCACGTGTGACAGACATACATATGTGTATCTTTGTGTGTGTGTGTTCTGGCGCGGCCCATGATTGAATAAATATTTGTGCAAACAAGCGCATAAGCAAATTAAGTGCCGCTAATAATCGAGCATTCGAAGAAAATTGCAGAAATTAATTTGACTGTTTGGCTGCCAATGAGCGTTCTGAGTCACGTTGCGACGAAGTGCAACGAATCGCATGCGCGAGCTTTGCTTTCGAGTGAAACACACAGCCGACGAGAATTAACTGGCAGCGTCAAACACCAGCTATTAAGCAGCAAACATTCGATACATACAGACACATGCAAGCACACACATATTCGTAGATATGCTAGTTAAAGGAATGAATAAATAATCGTTCGACCATAACTGCCAATCATAATTGGTAGTCCGTAGCCCCCTGTGTCCTATGTCTATTGTATTCATCATCCACCGACAGCGCGCGTTGCCGCTCGCCATTCGATCGACTTTGGTACTGCGATATTTGTTTTTGAAGCGGATGGCGCCAAGTGCCATTGAATTGGCGCACTCATTGTGCCACTCAGAACAGCTGTGGGTATCAATTCGTGCACCGACCGACATCACTGTCGGCGTCGCCGCCGCCGCCACCGACAACACTGCGCGCAACGTATTCCATTAAACTCGGATTGTACTCTCATTTTTCATGGGAAGGTCGTGCCGCAGCGCAACGGCCACTGCAGCGGCGGAGGCAGAAGCGGCKCACTGAAACGACAGCTGCAAGCAGCAGCAACATTTCAGAGGCAGCAACAATTGTTACTTTCAATTCGATTTAATTGAGCACAAAAAATTGCTCGAGCAAAATGATCGACAGCGAGCTAGCATTTTAGCTTCGTGTATATTTAAGTTCTTTTCTGCAAGGTGTTCTTTGCATTCCTCTTATTGAGCSYTGGCAATCAATTAGTCAATTACATCAGATGTTTTCCTTGCACGATTGATGAGTCTCAATAGCTCTTCGAGGAGGTGATCGCATTGTTTTCCAATTATTTTAAGAATACTTGTAGCGTTTGTTCAATTCCAGGATGTACTCGTACTCGTATGTGTGCACGTATTGTTCCTTTTTAAGTGATTCAAGTTTTTTTGTTTCTACTATTGTCAGTATAAGAGTGTAAACGAGAAGGTTTATAATTAAAATGCACTGTCCTGGCGCCAATATATATTCCTAGGAGGATAAACAAAAAAATGAGAAGAAAAGCTCCATCGATTGCATTGATCACAAAAGGGCCACGAAGACTGTTGGCGTGCTTACAACTCGTTGATCAGCACCTCAAAGCATAAATGTATACAGCACTTATACCCTGGTAAACCAGAGCATAAATACATTCTACACTTATACCTTGGCCGCAATGCGACTCCACATTGGACTGAAATTTTTCAGCCCTGCCTGTATTTAGGTTCAAACCACAGCCACCACGAATCTCCACAAAGGGCCAAACCCACTGAGCAGATCGGAGTAAATTCCAAGGSYTAACTGCTCCCCGGGGTACCTGGTTATATTCCCTGGTGCGACTTTGTAGCTTTTGGTACCACCAGTTGAGCTCCCCAAACTCAATGACTGGTGATATTTGTCGCTAGAACAACAAATGTCTTTATATTAGGAATTAATATCATTTTAAGCTGAGTATTATAGCACTATTTCTGRCATAGACCATGCTGACATTTAAAACAGACCTAATTGGCAGACACAGTGCATGTGGATTTTAGTCGSCTTTTACGACAKKCATGCCTTACCACGGGTATATTCTTCCCCCTACCCGCAGGGGGGAGCATGTCCGACAATTGGAATTTACGTGGCCGTCAACAAACTAATCGGACCTTATCAGTGTGGCTTTAGACCTGGATCCAGCAGATTTTTACCAAGCGCCAAATTCTAGAAAAGAGGATGGATCGGTACTCACTACCTCTTCGTCGATATCAAGGCTTAGCAGCTGCCTTCATTCCGCTAAGTCTGAATTTAGTATCCCCGTAAAACTAACACACAGGATCGGTAAGAACCTCTTCCAGCCATTCGATACCAAACGAGATTTCAGACAAGGCTCCCTATCGTATTGATATCATTGATCAGACTGTGTAAGCAAGCGAAGCAAATGGGTCTGGAAAAGAACGAGGGTAAGACAAAATATCTTCTGCCGTCAATCAAACAATCTTCGCACCCGCGACTTGGCCATGTCACTCTAGACAKTCATAACTTCGAAGTCGTAGATAATTTCGTCTGCCTTGGAACCGGCATTAACACCAAAAACAACATCAGCCTCGGAATCCAATGCGAAATATCTCTTGTTAACAGGTGCTACTTTGAACTAAGTACTGATTATTCCCGTCCTGCTATAGGGTGCAGAAACATAGACGATGATGACGAGTTTTCGAGAGAAAGGTTCTGGGAAAGATGTATGGTCCTTTGTGCGTTGGCCACGGCGCATATCCCATTCGATGGAACGATGAATAGGAAGAGCTCCGCTCCGTTGGAAAAGCCATGTCGAAAGGACCTAGCTACACTTGGACTATCCAATTGRCGATTGGTTCGGGGTTGTAAACTCGGCTATAACCTAGTAAGCCAACAAAGAATAGGAGCTCGAAAAAATGTACACCCACAGACACGCTTCAAAGCTTTATTTTGACAAAATGTGATACTTAAAAGATGCTATCGAACTATGTACATATATTCTAAATCCATCGGAACCTATCACATTTTAAATACTTAAGGCGACTTATTCTCAAGTAAGGGAATCTATTGGAACTATTTGAGATACCTTATTGAATTTAAATGCAAAATGTAGCCTTAAGGGTTAACCCTTTCTCAAAAGCTAAGAAAATTCCTCAATAACCTTATCTGCTATACCTACTAAACTACCCATGAGCAAACATACTGTTTACGCCCTTTCTATCGGCGGAATTATTTTCCATAACTTGCAACTTCCCAGAAATACCTGTTCGTATGTGTTTGTCGAAAGAAATAAGCGCCAATTTGTCATCCGTCACAAATTACATTTTAATCGCTTCTTAAGTACAGATTATTACTTCGGTATTTTTCGTGCCACTACTGACTTTGTGACACAATTTCTCACGAAAATTGTCGCATTTGCAATTTAAAGAAAATCACAAAACAAAAAACCCCCCAACTTATCTGCTCTACTGTTTCACATGCAGCTTTATCGCCCATCTGCTTGCCGATTCACTTTCTTCTTCGTGCACTCACCATCCGTCGGCTGTATCTTCTTCATTTAACTGTCATCTTTGACGTTTTTGTCAGCTCCCGCCTAGGCGGCGCACAATCTCGCACCACTTTTGAACCGCAGTCATTGTTTGTGACACTTCAGCAGCAACAACAACGACAGCAAAGCGCAGAAGAAACCCGCTTGAGAAAGATTTTCCTAATGTCATTGCTAATTAAGCGCATTTCAAGAGCTTTTCTCACCGCTAATTTGTCAACGAGGCGGCGTTAGTTTTATGTATGCATGCGTAGGTATGTGTATGGGTTGGCTCGAAGAAAGTCGAAAACATAATTTCTTGTAGATTAGAATCACTTTCGACAATTCATTAAAAATGCATTAGTGTCAACGCAGCGCTCGCTAAAACGGCTGAGTAATCGCCGAACTATATTAAATAAGCGCATACATACATACATACATACAAACAAGAATAGTGCTTATGAAACTCTGGAAACACTGGCATTTAGGTGAACATTAACTACGCTTTGTCTTAATAATATTTGTACCATTGCGAGGTAATCTCTTCACAGAGGGGCATTCGTGAAATTATAACGGCAAACAGCTTGCGCTAAATACTTTTCGCCGAGCAAAGTAGGAAATAAGTCATTGACCTGCATCCATCAGCCTTATTATATAATCATTCCATATAGTCCATACCGTTATCGAGCTCCATGGCTGGTGCGCCACTGACTTGTGCCCTCGCAATAGTGGGACGAAATATGGTCGGGTCTGGTTCCGGTTGGAATATCTATTAACAATTGTGTAAGCATGTAAATAGTAGAACCGTTAGTTATGCAAGTAATTGATTATGATGATACAATATTCCAATTGGACTCACAGATCCCACTCTCCAGTACCCCTGCTCTACGTCTGCATACCTCGCGCTGGCCGAGGCGAGTAGAAGGTTAAAAAGCAAAAGCGTTACAAAAAGTATTTTGCTCAGTTGGAACATTTTAATTTTACTTTACTAAGAAAATTGAAAATTATTCAGCGGCACTTGTGCTGTTATTCAGTCTGTTGTTGATATGAAACTGCTCGCTTATTGATGCGATCTCGTAATTCTCGCTCTCGCCACCCAATTCTATGAATATATGTATGTGTATATGTCTRTATTCGAATTAACCCTGGGATTCCCGTGAAATCAATCATTAGTGGAATGAATATATATGTATGGTTGTTATCAATTTGCAAGATGAGTCGCGACCCGCTTATCGCCTTCCACGTAATTATGAGGTAAATTATCTTCGTATGATTCACTCACAAGCTTACATAGACGACATAAGTGCTAGTAATAAAACCTGAATTTCTAGAAAGATGAATGTTTTTTTGTTGATGCTTTACTATGTATTGGGTCGTTCACCAAGAAATTTGGTTTTACTATTTCAGCATTCAGCAATCTCTCGAATTGTTCGACGATTCAAGATCCAAGTTGTAGGAGCTCAAACTAATTGTGGTACTGACGTCCGGTCAAACGATAAAATATACCGTAAAATGCTGTTTTCAGTCTTCCATATTCGATAGAACACCATTCCAAAGAATTTAAGAAAAACTTCTACAAACAAGTCTCACTATATAAGCAGTCCAGATGAATAACGGTGCTTAAGTGGGAAGTTGGCTGCGATAAATTCAATAAGATCTGCTGCTGTCATCAAACGAAATATTTGGAGATGTCTGCAACGCTAGGACACCCTGTGGAGCGATCAAGGCCGTGTTATATTTGCACTAATTAATGCCTCACAGCTCTTCATAAGTTTTCAACCTGCAAGGAAAGTTTTGAGCTCTTACAAATTACCAATCTTCAACTACCTTCCTCAACCGAAAGTTTAGAATAGTCGGCCTTTTCTTTCGGATAGTTACATTGTGCCGCCAAATAATTTCTCCGAAAGTTTTAGCTTACAAGCAAAATAGGATCGCACTCAACACAACATGATAATGCTAGACTCGTACCAAAAGACCTGAATCCTTTGCAAAAACGACGCCGAGAAGAGGATTTCAAGCTGATRTCCCTACATTTAGCCGTTCCCAGTCTGGTCTGGTCTAGGTAACCGGACCCGGATTTCTATCAAGACAAGGACTGTCAACTAGGCACCATTCCTCGAAATTACTTCAGGAATATTTTATTCTGCTACAACATGAACAACACGAACATTCAACAAAAGCATCAGTAGCCGCGACGAGACGTGGGTTTATGAATATGACATCGAAGATGTCCAACTATCTGCCGAATGGCGCTTCAAAAATGAGCTGAAGGCCATCCGATAGGATGCTTACATATTCGAATATACCGAAAATTGTATTAAGGGTTGGGTTGGTCATGCTTGCATTGGATCAGGAGTAAATTTTGAAGGAGATAATAAGTATTTCTGTTAAAATTCGACACATTTTTTATTTTTTGTAATTCCGTGTAAAATTTCATAATTACTTATTCACAATTACAGGTTCAGGAAACTTAATTTGATTTTTACCGGATTCTCAATAAGTTTTATATTGTGCATAGGTCGTAGAGACTGGTAAACGATTTCTGTCATAAAGCTAACTTCAGCGATGGACCAAAGGCAATTCCAATCGAAATATTAAATAACATGCTTACATTTCTCCAGTCCAAACCAAGTACGGTTTGAAGGCAATGGTAGGGATTTGTAATGCAATCAGATTATTAGACCAACTATTAAAAATAAAAAAACACTTTATAAATAAAAAAAATATTTTCAAATTTATTGCGACTCCATTATCCAATTGTTGGTATCACTCTTTCAGTAGAACAATCAACGGTCATAAGTACACTATGACGAACCCATCAAATATCGAAAATGCAACAACAACAAAACTAACTAATAACTACACCCAATACTCGTGCGAGCCGTGACAAATAAAATTAAAATCAGAAGGTCGCTGGTAGAAAATAACTAAGTTTGAAGCAACAWATTGCAGTGGAAATGCCGAACGTAAATATTTACAAATCGAACAAAGTGTCAGCGTGTTAGTTTGTGATTAAAAATGCTTACAAAGCAAACCGAGCGCTAAAATTGGGCATGTCAAAATGACTTTTACCACGCTGGGCTGACTGCTGCTGCTGACGCCTCGTTGTTGCTGGAAAGYCAATTGCTACCGCAACCACAGGAGTCGCCACCACACAGCACCACACAAAGTTCAATTGCCAACAGCCGCGTTTAGCAATTGCCATCGGACACCCCGGCCGCGGCGCGTCGCTGCGACAAATCGTCAGCAGAATGTCGTCGCATAATTGGTGGCAGCGGCTGCGGTTGTAGCTGTGGCTGGGGCAAGGCGATGGCGGTTCAATGGCAGGCGGCCGGGCCAGCAAATGGCGATGGTGGTCTAATCTGTTCCGCAATGGGAAGCACTCTAGTCCAAATTGCAAATAAATTGCGAGATAAATTGTTTGTTTGTGTCAATATTTTTCTATGTAAATTGGCAAATTTGAACTAAGGCAGCGACAAGCGGCGCAAAGCGCTCCCTCGGCCGCCGTTAAGCCAGCGCTCGTAACTTGGCTTAAATGGCAGTCACTTCGCCGCTTTGCGATATCACTGTCAATGTGAGCAACAACAACACATAMCAGCAAACAGCAAAAACATGCCGTCACCAATCGCACCACCATCCATTGTTCGGCTGGTGGAAATTAGAGGGGTGCAGCGCGAGTGCCAACGGCAGCAAAAAGTAAGAGACTTTACGTTGTAGGAGGTCAAGYGATTTGTACTTGATTTATAGCATGGCGAGGAGAAATTTTTCCGCCAACTAAACGATTCTTGCACTCAAGCGTCGTTTGGGACAACTCCACCGCTGCACTTGAATATGGCATGGCCTTGTGTGTGAGTGTGCATTTATTTATTTAATTGATCGAATTTTTCTGCGACTATTTATAAGCTAAAAATGCTTTGATGGAAATACATAACATACAATTTATGATATTAAGGGCACCTCCGAAATCGAGATTTAAACGCGGGCTGGTAAAGTGATTTCTTAACAACTTAAATACAGCTCACTTGTCCGAAGGCTATGAAACCCCATATATAAACCAATATGCTCATGTCACTCTGCCTGCGCTTCTGGAGTATCCCAGAACGACCTGACAGTGTCCTCCTAACACCTTTAGTATTTATTTATTTTGATCTATGGAACAACGTGTGTACCCCACAAAATGGACGAAGAATTAAGCAAACGCCAATGCCAATGGGGAAAGCTTTGGGAGCGTTTTCARCAGAAATAGTTCGACAATGCTAAGCAAGTACATATCGAATGCATTTCCACACACCCACAATAGTTTGGTTAGTTCACAATAACGGTAAATGTACATACACTTGTCAGTGCAATTAATTTGGCAGCGTCAATCGCAATAAAATAACCGAACCATTAAACTTAGGGAAACCGAATAACAAATGTTCAGCGATGCTTGCAACTTCATATCAGCCCGGCAATCGCCAATCGGCCTCAGTTTGAGACATGGCTTCGCATGTCTACCCCCGCTGCATTTAATTGACTGCTCCTCTTCTGTGTGATGTGAAATCGACATTTTCAAATCGGAAAATCGCAGAAATCTTTCACAACACTTTGCATTCACTCAATTCCCACGCATCGTTAAATAGGTAGGTAAGAGCGATCGTCTTCAATCTTACATTTATACGACCTTATATAAATGTATATGTATGTATGTATGTAGTAGGTATGTAGCATAGCTAGATGCCTGCGTATGAAGATGCCTTACGTGATTTTGGCGCTATCTTTCCAAACAGACTTTAAGTTGTAATTTTTTTGTTCATTTTTTAAGACAGTCTAATCACTGTAATGTAATCACTTAGTGTCCCAGCCAAAACGCCATCCAAAGTGATGCTCGTTGATACTCAGATTCGAGCATTTTATGGAATTCTACGAGCGATTGCTCCAGCTCATAAGCCGATGAAGTTACTAACCATTAGTGTTTGACTTATATATTTATTTGTAACCTCATAAAACCTTTTCTTGGTAGTTCGATGATTTTCCTCTATACACATATATATTTTATTCATTTAAATTAACAATGTGACCTTCCCTGGTCTTTTTATACGCATAGCTTAATGAAAACTACGAAAAACTCTTAAGTAGTATTCCTTCTTGATAGTTTCATCGGTCAAAAAGAATGMAAAGTGGTCTGAACCTCAATAATCGACGAAAACTGTTCACATAACATTGATTTTTGACCTGCTTTGGTGTGGATTTTCAGCTTCGGCTCACCTTTTCCACGATATTCGGCCGACTGATCGTATCTTTTCGGCTCTTAAGCGTAGATCCAAAACTCATCGYCAGCAATAATACGTTCATGAGATTCTGGTAGTCGGAAAGCATTGCTTCGCAGTCGTTAACCCGATGTTGTTTTTCGAAAACATTAAATGAATTTGGAACTAATAGTGTTTGTACTTTTCTTAGGTTTTCACTGATCCTTCCGATATTCCCACGATTCCCGTAAGATCTTTGACTSTGAATCGTCGATTCTCATGCACCAATTCCTTTTTTATTGACGTATTGTTCAACAGTTGATGTTGATGGCCGTCTCCGACGTGGTTCGCCGTCAACGCGTTCTCGGCGCTCTTTGAGTAATTTTTACCAAACAAAAGACTTCCCTGGGRCAAACAATTATCACCGAAGGACTGAAAGTGTGTACACCCTGTTTCATTATTATATATTTTTTTAAATATCACTTTTAATTAAATGACGATGTAATTTAAAATTCCAACCGATTGTAGTCATTGTTTAGTCATTGACTTATCACACTCAGCCACTTCATCATCGCAGCTCATCACTCAACCTAGCTTTTGGTTTGACGCTTTGAACACCGTTAAAAATGTACAGCAATTACGGCAAGTAATTCGTTAAATTCCTCGTTTGTCGTAAAAAACTTCAAAATGTACAAATGCGCGTTCACGCCCAAGAGTATTTTTTCTTGTTAACCAAAGCTTCTGTTGGCATTCGAGGTGTTTCTTCACACTAAACAAAAGTCAGAAGAAGTGAGAGCCACACGTACTCGTATTCACCGCCGAAGTGCGCTGTGAACGCCATAATGTCTACCGTTTCGCCCCTGCAATGCAGTGACCGAGCGCTTAGYGTGTTCGTCRGTGGGCAGAGGGCGCGAATGAGGTTCTTGACTGTTTCCTAGAAGGTTAATTGTSAATTGTATACACAAAAATTCGTTTCACTCAAAGTGAAAAAAGCGAAAAGCAAGCGYACATAGACACATGCTGAATATGAGTTCATAAATCTGAAAAATTCTTAGGAGAGCCAACCAAGAGCAGACATAGCCGTTGCTAAAAATGTTATCTTAGTCATGACTTGCTTCTTTTATTAAGAAAATCTTTTTTCATTTAATTAATAGATTTATTGCTTTGGTGTTTTTATCAAATCATCAGCAATGCTTATCATCGATGGGATTTCCATTAGTCTCGTYAATTAATAAAGAGACGGTATTTACACACTTTTGTTTACATTAATTATTTATTTGCTTTTAAGATTACTGACCTTCCGGAATAAGTCAACTCGTTGAAGGTTTCGATTATTATATTAGACACCACTTTTTTTTTTTTTTTTGTTGTTTTTGTTCACGTAACTATATTTTGCATAAATTTTACTCTATCCGTTATACGTTGATACCGTAAGTGGCTTCAACGCCACTGTGTTATGGCCAAAGCGAAGATATTTGGAAATATACGTGTATATAGTGGACACTTTTTCATTCCTGCCAAAGTATAAACTTTTACAAGCATAACATTGGTAGGTGAAAAAGTCTTTTCGTATTTCTAATCAAACTTCAACTTATTTTTTTTTATAAATTTATGATGAACTTTAACGAACCAAAATTGTACCGTTTAATTCGACCACTTTTTGTCATTTTCCGCTGGAGACATTGTTCTATCAGTGTTAAATGTTTCTGGTTTCTCTTTGAAAAACTACGACATGTAATTTTCACAGTCCTCTCTCGAAGCCAATTTTACTCCAACAAGGAAGTTCTGCATTGAGCGAAACAATTTATAGCTGAGTCATCAAMGATGTGTGTGGTCTAGCGTTGTCCTGATGGAAGACAAAGCCCTTTCTGTTGATCAGTTCTGGCCGTTTTTTCGATAGTTTGCTTCTAGCTCACCAGTTGTTGACAGTAAAATGTAGAATCAATTCATCGACCAGACTCATTGCTCATTGCGGATTATTTCTTTTCAATCCCACCAAACACTCACCATAACCTTTCAAGGAGTCGATCATGTTTTTGCAACCATTTGTTGAGCTTCACCACGCCTGAAACATGATCTTCTTCGCACATTRTTGTCGTATTTGATCCACTTTTCGTCTCCTGTTACCATTCGTTTCAGAAATGGTTCGATTTCATTTTTTCACAGACAATTCTTATGGTACCCAAACACTGAGTTCCTTTKTTTAGCCAGCCTTTCTTAAATGACTCAAAACCGTTCCTTATGGGATGGTCAATCTTTTACATAATTTCATTGATCTCGTAGCACTGGAGATATATAACTGCACCGACATCTATTGACAAAATAGGAAACGACTTTTTCGACTACCTAACATTTAGTTACGCGGAGAGGCGTACATCCATAACCAAAGGTTTTAGTAGTTGGGAAGTTGTCATATARTTACTTGTTTTAGATAATTTTGCTTGAGTAGTTCATAAGATGGGAGAAGACCATAGTATGAATGGCATTTCCTGCCACCCATGATTTTCAACGCAAGCAATTTTAATATCTCGTCAAATTGAATAACTTCACAAATACAGGTATACTTCAAAGTGATCTCCATCGTTTATGCACTAAACTGTTATACTATAAAAGGATTGAAACTCAAAAACACCGACGAATGACGATCAATTTTTTCGACGAAATAAAGAAGTAGTATCTAAAACTGATTTACTTTTTTATTAATTTCTTATAACTGTTAACAAGTTGAGTATAATTTAATAAAATTATATTTATTTTGCTGTAGGTTTAAAACCTAAAAGTGTACTGGCCGCCCACTCCCCAATTTGGAGGGCTATTTCCATATCGTCCGCCCAAGTGTTGCGAGTACTGTCCGGTGGCGTCGAATTCGTGTCGACCATTGCGGCTTTGCCAGACGGGCACACGTGTATCAAGGCTCAAATCTATGCCTTGCTTAGGACTGCCACCTCCCTGTAAATTGAACTGAGGTTGCCTTTGGGGCGACTGTGGGTTCTGYTAAAGAAGAATATTATCATGAATATAGATAGACAATAGTCAAATAGTCTACTTACTTGGCGCCACGGATCCTGTCGATCATCTCTGGGATAAGCTAGAACTGCGCTCAAAAAGCAAATTAAAATCAATACTTTCACGAACATTTTTGCAATTCTCTCGTTCGAGTGTTCAAAGCGCAGTGAGTGTGAGTTCAATACCGAATGTTTACTTTGCAACAGATACTGCAAATATTTATAGTGCTTTTATATGCAGAATTTAAAATTWAAAAAAATCCCCAAATTGAAAGTCCCTTTCCAGCTTGAACAAAAGATTATCAATAAGCCGCGCTGCAAATTATCAAATAATGACTGAAAAGAGGGGAGTCTTTTGAAATATGATCAACAAAGTATATTTTAAATGTTCTCCTGCTCTTAATTAAAACATATTTCATACTTCGGGGATGTTTTTTAATGTCTTATCAAAATCAAATCTCAATAGTTTGAGCATATGTTCCTATATGAAAGAAAGTCAAATTGCTGAAGTAAAATCAAATTTCATTTTCTTGTTTGTTCCAAAGCGGGCTAAATATAATATTTTCTTACATATCATCATTAACCTTAAGGCCTTAACTGATGAACACTGCATTCACCAAGGAGTGCGGAAAAAAACATGAGTTGCTTGAGGTTTCATCCGGAATGCCAAATAGAATCATACCATTTAATCCAAAAATGTGAAATGTATATTTCTGAAGAGTAAAAGGTAGTGTTTTGATTCTACGTAGTCAAGCCAAGTATATTCTCTGGTGCATTGGTCTATTGGAGGACGCCCGAAAAGGCTGCACTTGCGGCATCTCTAGTGCACTATGAACTGCACCAGCAATAGCACTTAATGCCGCTTGGAAAATAGTCCCCGTGAACTTTGCCGGTAGGTGCATTGCTGGGAAGTGTGCTCTAAGGCTCAAAAGAGCTGGGTATGWGAAGGAGTCCGAACAAGAACACGTCGATATGCTCTGCTACTTCAACTGGATTTCAGTAAACTTAGATCAYTGYGTCGCAGATGCCACTCGGGTTTTTCTCTGCTCACATAGSGACGAGGAGGATGTGGTTGGGTGGGATGGGTCGAAGCTAAGGGGGAAGGTTAGAGGGGGAGTTTCTCTGTGCGATATCCTTCTGGWGWAGAACAYATGARATATACTGAACTACACACTGAACTGCACAGAGCAAAGTTCATATTGCCGCAATCGTAGTMGTTCTTACTTCTGTCCTGTCTGAGTTCTTACTTTACTGTCCAAAGAGCACTCATGAGGCAAGGCTTAATATATTGTCGAACGCTAGTTATCAAAATTGTTTGAAGAAGAATGAGCTAGAAATATTCAARTCCTTTCTCCTCMATTGTCCAGGCTTTACAAGACTGAGGCTGAAACTCGGTAATCTTACCTTTAGCAAACAAGAAAAGATAGTCGAAACTGATGATAGCTGTCTCAACAAAGCGCTTTGTTGATCTGCAAAGGTCTTATGATCCAGTAATAGAAGCTTATAGGGACCACAACGGACCGGCGCTCTAAGCTGTCCAAGTGAGACACTTCTTAGGATCGACCTTTTAACCTAACTTAACCCGCTTGCCCGCCTTATTGTGAAAGTACTTTTCGTCTGTCCACTTTTAAACATATTGCACAATAAACATCTGGTTTTGGTAGCTCAATTCATGCGAAATTTTTAGTATTTGAAACATAATTATACTGGTGTTCCCCAGTCATTCATCAACTGCATCTACGACGGATCTGAAATCGCTTGACAGCACTTCCAAGAAAAAGAGAAACACGTGAAAACTGCAAGTAACTTTGCAAAGTGCTTTACATTGAGATTCATGAAATCGTCAATAATTCGATATCAGAACAGCTATACGCAACTCCCTGTTTACATTTATAGGCGCTTATKTGCCCCATAAATATAGAAGAGAATACACATTTCTCTTTATACAAATGCAATAACAACAATGTTCAAACACTTTCGATTCAGCGATCAACAGCTGACACAGATCATATGATCTCTCRGTTCCTCAACTGCGACGCCGGAGAATGCGGCATTGTTGCTCTCTCGAAAACATCTGTTCAAATCGATGTTTTGTATTTCAGCAGAGAAATGTCACGCAATACATACGACAACAACAACACACCACCCCCAAYGCCTGCTGCGGCGCCATGACGAATGAAATTCGACTAGAAGCGAAAACAAATGGAAACACAAAAATAGAAACAAAAATATTTAATGAAATAAAAGAAATGTGTAGAAGAAGCATATAAACAAACTTAACTATACACACACTTATGGCTGAGTGTGTGTGATTCTTTGAGAAAATAATTATGTATACAATATTATTTTAGAAAAAACCCACTCTCTGTCAGTTCAGTGTCCAAGTGTAGACGATCGCATGTGGAACTACCAGTGAAAGTGAATTGAGCACACAGTAATTGTACGCTGGCATAAAGTCCATTCTATTCATTGCTTAAAGACACTTCAAATAGAACAATTATGAAATCCGCCACGAGCTTTGTGCTACTTTTGCTTTGCTTGTGCATCTGCCTTATCGGCRGGCCAGGGCAAACGGACGCCGAGCCACTCTTTGGTGGCCCCGGTGCTGCTTGGCCAACGCTACGTCTAGTCGAGGTGAGTAAACGAGATTTCTTGCTTCACAATTTTGCGAAATTTCTTTACTTATTGATAACAGGAGGTGCCACGGGACTCGCTCACACCTCATAGGCGTGTGAAGCGTGTCAAGCGAGCTGGCTTTGATCGCACAATCGACCCGGGATATGAATACCAAAACGGCACCGAGCGCGGTAAAGAACGCTTTCCTGTGTGGGACGATGCCAAAGGAGAGCCGCTAGTGGAGTAATAAGAGCGCTTAGTAGTTTTAGGAAGGGATTTGAGAGAAAAAGTTGGTGTAGGAATAATATGTATATACATATATGTATATTTATCGCAACATATATAACACATAGCTGTATGATATGTTGATCGAAGTAAAGTCCTATAGGTGTATAAATTAGGAATCGCATATCGAAAATTGGTCCTCCTTATGTCGCCTTAAACAGTTTAGCCTAGAAAATAGATATTACTAACCATTTAATTTATTGCATTTTTTTTTCACTGAATGCTAGCGACCGTTACCGTTTAAAGTTATGGAAGTACTATATTCAAGTATGTATACTCATAATCTTGTTTGTTTGTATTAATATCGAAAAGTTACCTAGTTTTGAGTTAACACAACAACARCAGATGGGTTCAATTCACGTAACATTAAATACGAAACTAAAACCAGCGCTAATTTATTTCTAACAAATACAACATCAACTGCTAAAWTGGGCGCATTTCGCACGGGCGACAGAAGGAAAGGGTTCATAATAAGGCAGCTGGCAAATTTGAAGCTAGTTAAAAAAGCTATCKTTAGGTTAGGTCTAAAATCTATAAGAAATATTTCAAGGATAAGCTTCACGTACCGACAACCATCCCTAAGACACTAGAGAAAATTAAAGTAGTTTCTATTAACGAGGACCATCATGACATCCATTGAATTCTTTTTTGCGGTAGTGTCAATCAGATTGCATACATTGAAAGCAAATTTCCATGACCCTGTCGCAAAAATCCATTCAAGCAGCAATCATATATTTTGTTATGCTTTTTCAATTCCCGCAGAACACTGTAAACTGACAAAATAACTGAATAAAGAACAAACGGAATATATAGTTATGTATTATATTCGTAGGGAACGCCGGAAGCGCTAGCTGCTGAGTATTCAGCGCAGACACCTTAGCTAATGTCTCGGCTTGCACTTTTACTTCGCGTGCCGAAAGTCTTTAACACCCGCGAAAACTTTTGGTATTCAAGCAAAGCAAAGCGCGCGCTACAAAAGAAGAGAAGACGCCTGTTTTCCAAATATTTCGTGTGATAATAAATTATATTGGTTGATTTCATTGATTTACTTGATGACACTTCGAACTACCAAATAAATAGATAAATGTAAGTAAACAAATCTTAAGGATATGTGTGTATAATTTATGGAAACAATTTACGTTCATGACTGTGGTCAGATGTGTGCCACCACCCTTAGCGCCTAAACATTTTGAATCCAGGGTTTGTAGACTGCATGGTGACATTGAGTTTTAGCTGAAGCAATTCTAAGTGGTCATGGCTGTTTTAAGGAGTACCTTCACAAATGTGGTCATCCTAAGGTTGAAATTTTAATCTTGTGCCTATGGAAAAGAGAATGTTGAATATATGTCGTTTCTTGAGATTTTTTTTTAGTGGGTTAAAGTCYAACCTATTGTTATAAGCCCAAAAGTATCTTTCGAAGATTTTTTTTTTTTACATCTCGCTATAAAAAACACCTCAGGGCCTACAAATATCTGAAAACGCTTTTCTACACCTCCGAATATTACTTTTTTTAAAACTGAGATGTTCGAAGGATCTGACCAAAAGCTGGTATTTCGATGATCTAACGCTGTCTGAGTCGGTAAGAAAGAAAAAACAATAAAAACGCTGATTTGAGCTTCTAGGCAGACCGAGCGTTGTGATGTCATGAGAGCGATATGATGTGATGCCAATTAAACGTTGATGACTTATAATCACATCTATAAACAGCCGTAATTTTTTAGTTATTTGGATTCAGCAGGAAATTCTGTACGTATATTCACTGTTAACATAGTAATTATTAAAAAAATAAAAATAAAAATATATCACAGAGAACGTATAATATACAGAGAACAGTAGGCGTTCTCTGGTATCAGTATTAAATCAATTGCAGCAATATTCTGCATACTTTTAGGCGTCATTGTGGTTCAGTTAGGCTAAGCGAAAGATAACGCCATAGCGAATCGCTGAAAAAGTTTGTGAAGCCAATTTGAGCATCCGTTTCCATGGCAGACGCGCCTACATAACATACATAACATTAGAACACATGCAACAATTATCAGAGAACGTCTATATGATAAACGTTCTCTGCAATTATTCTACGTTCTCTGACAAAACCGCCTTCCAAAAGGCAAGCAACAAGTTCTCTGGTCTATCATGATTGAGTTGTTTACTATAGAAACTGTTTTCTGATCTCTAATAACACAAAATAGTTTCCTGCAGTACTTWATTTCGCACTTAGCAAATGTGCCCTTTAGCAAATGCGTAATTGGMGTAAAAATTTGCTCCATAAATGTCATTGAACTCCTCGGCAATTCGTCAACACCCTTCAGGGTACGAAGAACACTCTCTCACGTAAGGGTGCGGAGCAAATTAAGTGGCATTACACAAAAACAAGCAGCCATTAAAGGGAGTGCACGAAACAGCTAAGAAATTGTGCTAATGGGACTGCAACAATTCCGATGCCGCAGCGATTTGCGATTTGTAGAAAACTCACGCCTTTCAGTGAAAGACGGCAATGAGTAAACAACGGTATAGYAATCAAATGAACGCATTATGGGCGAAAATGCTCGATTCATAGAGAAGTGATGGAATTATTACGTTTTACTTTACTTAATTACAACAAACGTACATTTTTTTTTTTATATTTTAGAAATTAAAAAATAGTTCGTGAATTTACAATGCTCTCTGAGTATATCCCAAAAACCGCTAAATTAATTGGTTGATGATTTCACTTCATAAATATATAATGAGATTATTTATTCACATTTCCAGAGGCTTATCTGTAGATTATCGAATCAAATAAGACACCGACATATGTCGGTGGTGAAAGCAGCTACCAACTCTGTAGTTAATACAGTTAACGCAAGTTTTTTTTTTTTTTTGTTTTTTCAGATATATCTTTTCACCAGGGAGCCGATAGCCCACAGTGCATTGAAAGTATTAATGAGTCGTGTAATTAGGACTTTGAGTGTTTTCTTGCCACAATCGAACAAACAATTCACCTGTAGTTTCCCTCCGCKTCACGCCCATTAATTGTGAATGTGTGCAGGTTTGCTTAAAACAGACATCGTCCTGGTGATGACTCGTATTAATGATCGCCCAATTTCAGTGGCGCCTTTTTTTTATATGATTGCGCCGCACAACTCGCGCTTCCGCAGTCGTGTCATTTACACGATGACCGATTCGGTGGCAAGCGCGAACACTCAAAACTCGATTACCCCGCACTCCATTGTTGTTGTTGGTTCTTTTTTGTTGAACATATTTTTCTTACTGCATTCAACTTGCCACAAAAGCGATTGGCACGCSACCGAAAGCCAACCGAGGAAGCACTTCCAAGAGCCAATTTCAATGAGCTTCAACTTGCAACGTTGTAATGTTGCAACGTGGAAASCGTTAATCGTACAAGTGAAGGGGCAAAGCAGTGGTAGACACATAGTAGTCGACAGTTACGCTAACGGAACACGAGGTCTGTACATCGCACGCAAAAAGATTCGAGCTTTCGTCGAAAAAAAATCGAATACATGTTGGCGAGGTGCATGCAACACTTTCGTGTGGCATATAATTGAGTTAATTTTCAAACTATTTTCATTTTCTGTTCTTTTCAAAGTGCACTGGGAGTTGTTGTGCTGCACAGAAAAAGCCTTCGACTCATGTCCGACCAGCCAAGCACTTAAATATTTAAAAGCTCTTCCGCCCATTCGCCATTTCTATTTTSAAGGCATTTGTTCTGCGAAGGTTTAAATTTAACATACGAACAATCTATTATTCCACCCATTCCACCCGTCGCGTTGTTGTTATTGCTTTCGTTGCGGTTATTAGTGTGGTTATTTCAATTATTTAACGGCAAACARCGAAGCGCACCTCCAACCCSCAAGCACCCGATYGATCTGTGCGTGCAGTTAAATGCYCYGAGGAAAATTCAGGCGTCACGCCCCAGGTCCTTCCACCTCATCACCTACTTTTTGTTGGCATACGTGGGCAATAGTTCATTGACATTTGAGTCGGGGAAATGTTTAATGATTAAAAAGTACTTGTTACTGTTGTTGTTGTTTATACAGTTGTCGCGATACAATTTTAAAACTATATTTTTAGCCTTCTATCTATTGTAGATTGCCAACATGGTCAACGACAGAACTTCATTTGCCGCATTCATTTGTCGGAGAGTATTGGTGTGAGCACTGGTGAAACTACACTGACAGAAAATGTCTTATATTTTCAAAATACCAATATAATTTCATCTTGTTCCTCACGGCCAAACCGTACCAACGCCAAGTTTTATGTGGAAGCCTTCAAGACACTCAAACGAAGGATCAATCGGGTCCGATAAGACATCGCAGCCAATTGGAAGTTGCATCAGGACAACGCACCAACTCACAGAACCTCTCTTGTGAGCAGGTACCTAACCAAGGCATCTCAACACTTCCGCTATTTTTTTTTTTTTTTTTTTTTTTTTTTTTTTTTTTTTTTTTTTTTTTTTTTTTTTTTTTTTTTTTTTTTTTTTTTTTTTCCTTTCCTGAAAAGGCCGCTGAGAATCACCTTGGTTATCGAGGCTATTCCAGAGAATACCTTCCGCACGCCTTCAATGTCTGGAAGTCTTGCGGGCAGCGCTACATCGACGCAGAAGGAGTCTATTATGAAAGTTTTTAAAGAATTGTAACGATTGGTTCAATAATTTTTTAATCTACTTACTAAACAATGTTTGTTTGTGTAATATTTTAATTTATCAGTATATTATTATTGTTATTTAGTTTTATCAATTCGTCTGATATTTATCTATAATATTGAATTTTGATATACGTTATAACTGTATGTCTTTTTGTATTAGTATTTGGTGTTAGAAACAACGGCTATGGAAGCAGAACTATTATACTTTGTACAGCATGTCAATATTTAAAGTTAAATGGAAAACATTTAATTAAAAGTGACGCTCAGTCAAACTTATCTGATTTTCATTAATTGCATAATAGTGGTACATATTTAGTACCACAAACTTGTCATTGAACACTTTAAATTCCCATTATAAGTTATCTRTAATAAAGTGAATCAATCGAGACGTCCGTAAATAGAATTTTTAGAAAAGTGGTTTACAGGCGGAACCAAGTAATTGAAGCTCATCAAAATAGAAATTATTCATTCGAGCTCCTAATAATACTTTTTCCAGCTAATATTTGCTCCTAGATATAACTTTCCCTCTAAGCATAAAAATGTAAGTGATTTAAGCATATCTTTGATATTTCGTTCTTAGACCCTTAAATGTCATTAATCATTTAATTTAATATTTTAAATAATCTAATTGATCTAAGTTATACGGAATTCAATATCCAAAAAATTAATATGTATGTTTATACTCTTGCAACATGATGGTACGGTGTATTATAGATTTGTTCTTACCAGTTGTATCACATAAAACTAAACGAGTTAGATATAGGGTTATATAAGTATGTATGTATATAAATAATCAGTATCTGGTCATACAAGTTCAAATCCGGGAGACTTTCTGTCTGTCYATCCGCCCGTGCAAACTGTAACTTTAGTAAAAAATAAGCTATCCTGATGAAARTTGGTAGACATATTCCTTGTATTCGTGGAAAGTTCGGTATTGTAGAAGGGCGTAGTCGGCGTTAATCGAAAACGTATAAAGTGCCATGTCTAAGCCGTAAATTAAGATAAAGAAGTTAAATGTGGCACAACGAATCACATTAAGGAGTGGCAACTGTGAGTTGAAATTTTTTTAAAAAGTGCCGTGGCTTCGTCACTATTTCCACATCAATAAAGCTATGTCACCCAAGTACAGAATACATTTTTCAACCGKCCTTACGTTGGTGTAAAAATGGGCGAAATCGGATGATATCCCTTCCCACCCCCACATCACGATTTTTTTTAGAATCTACCACTAAAAGTGTGACAAATCAATAACTAAATATGCCAGAGACACTAAAATTCTAAATTTTACACTTGAGATGATATGAGAATGGTTTATAGGCGAAGGGTGTCAAATTTGGACARTAGGCGTGGCACCTCCCCTTTTTCGTGAAAATCCATATGTTGGGTGCTATTCGGCCGATATTAACCCCATTTGAAATTTCATCTGATTCCTTCACATTCCAGTATACAAATGAAGCACTTATTAAAATAACGGGATAAGACTTCGCCTGAATAAATTAGAGTTTATCATCTTTACTAAAACTAAAACTTTTCCTAATCGAACCGAAACTGTTCGCACCCCTTTGGCACTGAATGTGAGGACCCCAGTGCCTACAGTTGACTTTTTACCGAAAATATCGGTCAGTGTGTTATATGTGTAATTTAAATTCGGCTTTCCTGATAATAGTATAATAGTATGTCTGAATGTCAAAAATTAATTGAATTGAATTGAATGCTTCCCTTACCCCCATACACCTAATATWAAGATTTTCGATTTTTCATGGGACTTTATACCGCATATATCGGTCAATRTGTGAGTTATCTCAATGAAAATGAGAGAGTATTTTTTACTACAACTAATAACAATGTATCTTTGTGCTTAAAATGGATGACATTGGACGAAAACATGAGCCCCATATTTATATCATAATTTTCGACCATCCGCCTAACTTTGTCCACATATGGTAGATGGTGTGTGAGGTACCTTAAAGAACCCCACAAAAAATTCAAATGAAATRTGGCATATTAATAGTTTGTGGTATTGGCTAAAATGGGTACAATCGACTGAGAATGTTTTACCCTGGTGGAAATATGTGGTAACACTAGTCAGCGGGTTAGAGAGGGGCGTTGGTAAATCCACGTCAACCATAGATAACATTCGATCTGTATCTGCATACAAAGGAGATGTGTATAAGAGACAGGGTTAGAGAGGGGCGTTGGTAAATCCACGTCAACCATAGATAACATTCGATCTGTATCTGCATACAAAGGTCTGGCTATTGCCAACAACAGTGCACCTATCGGAAATACGTATACAGTGAGATGAAATGTTGAACTGTATAATTTTATATAATATTTACTATCGCGGTTGATAAGATAAAWGCCTCGACCATCGTCATATCAACACAAGCAAATAAGGGGGGTATAAGTTCGAGTTTGGACAGTAATTATAAATGATAGCAAATGCTTCAAAAGTTCCTTTGAGATATGACAAAGTATTATAACGCAAGCAAAAAAGAGACATTTTATAAGAATTCGTAAGTAATATCTAAACACGGGGAGGTTTTGGTTATGTATATATTTTTATTTGGAGAATGTCGACGAAAAACCTAAATTTGAATTATGAGGTTATTCCCTGGCCTATGACAGTTAAGAAATTAATTTGAAAGCTTAATTTTGATTCTAGTTTGTTTATAAGTTGGGCATATTTGCGCAACACACGTGACGTGGCTATAWTTGTATTTATAGTTTTAAAAATGCAAACGGGATGAGCAGGTGTAGGCATTACAAGCGCAAATACAAAGTTGATTCGCGCAAAATAAAAAATGTTCGTAGGTAAGAAAATATTTAGTTTACTTTGTTTGGATTGCCAAGAAGTCAACGAAGATATGTAAAAATAATCTCCTTTAATATTTGGCCTTAAGAATACGAAAAATTTCAAAAACAAAGTTTTTAACCCGTTTAGAGAAATAATGGATTTTTACATAGTATTTCAGAAGTTCAATTAGAAGAGTAGCTAATGCTGTATATTTTCACATGATCCTAATAAAAACAGAGAAATAATGCTTAGTAGCTTATTAAAGCCGTTAGCTTGGCGCCTAAACTGATATGTGCTGGGTTGAGTTAGTTTTCGCCAAATGTGCTGCCAACAAAACCCCAAATTCGACTAGAGAATATCAGTGAAAGCATTGTATTAGACAGAAAAAATAGACAATGCGCATATCTATTAAACGAGCACGAACGGAATAGCAACACGGCGAAGAGAACTCATTTAGTATGTGACTGGCAGTCAGCGCAAGTAGACGAGATTTCGGCAGATTCCTCTTCGTTACGCATATTCAATTAGCGATTCGAGAAAGCAAAAAAAGTAACGTTAATTATTTCTGTTGCGTTAGTTTCGAGCAGTAGAGGTGCTGAGTGCTTTGTGTTAGACTTTAATTAATATGAAGGCAATTATATTTATTGTCATATTGGCCATTTCGGTGTTTTGGCTTTACCGCGCGGTCAACGAATTCATTAAGCCGCTACCGAAGCCAGAAATTAGCAATWACACCTACTGGGGACCCGGCAAACCTGTAAACTACGAAGCGCCAACAGATATTGTGCCTTTCGAAATCAAATACGATCAAACGGTTTGTAGAAATGACACTCAATTCTATTTGAGTGCTAATGCAACCATCTATATTCCCCACAGATTATTGACGACTTACGCACACAACTCAATCGTACTTGGAAGTTTACAGCGCCGTTGGAAAATATCAAATTCGAATATGGTTTCAATTCGGAAGCGCTTAGGCACATTGTCGACTATTGGCGCGACTACTACTTGCTCAAATGGAGAGCACATGAAGATTACCTGAACTCGCTGCCGCACTTTAAAACCGAGATACAAGGGTGAGCCAAACAGCCGAATACTTAAATTTTTTAACGACTTGCTTATTACTTTTATTGCTTTTGGTTTAGGCTGAAGATTCACTTCATACACGCAAAGCCGTCAGAGGAGGCGCGTAAGGAGAAGAAAGTGGTGCCGGTGTTATTGCTGCACGGTTGGCCGGGTTCTGTGCGTGAATTTTACGAGTTCATAAAGCTTTTGGTGGAGGTGTCCGATGTCAATGATTATGTGTTCGAAGTTATTGCACCCTCTCTAGTCGGGTATGGATTCTCGGACGTGAGCTAACTACTWCCATAAAATTTCAGTGCCCTGCCACTCACAGACTTCTCACATTTTAGGCTGCCACCAGACCCGGTTTCGATTCGCTAGAGATGGCTGTTGTCATGCGGAATCTAATGTTACGTGTTGGTTATGACAAATTTCTGGTACAGGGTGGCGATTGGGGCTCCATCATTGGCAGCGCCATTTCCACACTCTTCCCGGAGAATGTGCTCGGCTTTCATTCTAATATGTGTGTGTTATACACACCACTAGCTACGATAAAATCGTACATTGCCAGTTGGATGCCAGAGCGCTTTATACCAGGGCGTTTCTTCTACAATCATCATTTTCCACTAAAGGATAAATTTAAATTCCTAATCGTTGAGTCCGGTTACTTCCACATACAAGCAACAAAGCCGGACACCATTGGCATTGCACTGGAGGCTAGTCCCATTGCCTTGGCCGCATACTTACTGGAGAAATTCCAATTGGCAACTGGTGCTGGTCGGAATCAAGAATTCAACGCTATGGACAGAACGTACAAATTAGATGCTATATTAGATAACCTCATGATATACTATCTCACCGGCACGGTCACGACAGCAGGACGGTTCTACGCCGAAAATCTCGCCAGTGACTCTAAGGCTCTGAGCCTGAATCGCGTGCCAACGAATGTGCCTATGGGTTGCGCTCGCTTTCAGTTCGACTTGCCTCCTGCCATTGACTGGGCGCTCAAAGACAAGTTTCCGAATTTAGTGCACAGTACATACTTCAACCAGGGTGGCCACTTCGCTGCCTTTGAAGTGCCTGGTATATTGTATATTAACTTCCAAGAGAAGTGAAGTGAAGAGAGTGAAGAAAGCCATTGCTGAGTAACTTATGATTTTGTATTCTAAATGAATAGTTTAATTGATGAGTAATGCTTGAAAATAAACAATATAGTCACTGCGATTGTTTACAAATTGGAATAATTTATTATCCTCGGAATAAGAACAAATGCAAGAGAAAAGCTTGCCCTTTCCTCATTTACATTTGTACATACTCTTACAAAAAAATGATAAATAGGTATGTTACGGAACACGTGTTCACCAATACCTTTTTATAATGTTTGCACCATAATTAAATATTAGGTAATATTTAGATGTGCTTAATATTAACACCGTCGTGAGAAATATTTATTGCCTTGTTCTATAACAGTATATCGAATTGACAGTACTAAAAAATTTTACAGCTCAGATTCTTYGACTCAACTTTTTCCAACCCTAGAAAATACTGCCTAACACGGCTTCCTCAATGCCCCGGAAGTTCGATCTTAACAATTCTCTTATGCTTGACGAACACGGTACGTAAAATATACTTCAAGTACCTTATAACATATAAGTTGAAGTTGATTTGAAATAGAAACAGACTTTTTCGACTACCCAATATATACTATAAAGATTTATTTCACCTCCATTTGCTTTTCATACCCTTCACAAGGTTTGCTAACTTTGCAACAAAGTTTTGAACACCTAGAAAATGACGTCGAAGAACCTTTAAAATATATATACAAAAGATCAGCCCYACGAGCTGATTCGATTTAGCCATGCACTTCAATTTTAAAGATATCGATCTAAAATTTGGCACACAAACTGAAAGTTCGGTAGAGAAAAACTTTTCTATTTTACCTGATATTTCCAAGAAATTAAGCATGGATTACTGTAGAATGTGAGAAGAAACTACATACAAAGTTGAGGTATCATGGCATATGAGCATAAATTATATCATTGATTAATGCGTCGTGGATTACTTAAAACAAGTAATCACCGGCGTTAATAAAGTCACGTAGTGTAGGCTTCGTTCACTTCTCTGTTCGCCATGTTCTCTGCTCCGCTCGTTTGATAATTCYATTGAGGGCTCATTTGCCCTCTCATACTCTCTATATTCTGTTTCTATTTATGCAATTTACCATTCTCCAACWTTGGTCAACCGAAAATTATATATATGTATATGCTTTCATTTAAAGTTTTGAATTTGGAGGTGCGCTCTTTTGGTTTGGGTGTAGTACGCTGTATAAAAATGAGAGCGAAAGAGACCGGTATTAATAGCCCGTTAATTTCAATGTCAACGACAACAACTTCTCACGCGTACGTATACATACATATATATACTTACAAGAAAGGGCAGGTAGTATAATTTATTGCAAATATATGTATGTAGCTACATACACACCGGTTTGAAAATAAAATTAGCATTATGGAGACACAATTATTTTTAACACATACATGTCAYACACAAGCAGCCAAGCTATAAACGTTTTGTTTTTCAATTGTTTGGGAGATAAGATTTCTGTTTCCATATGGCAATTCATTTCGGGAATAAAAAATTGCTGAGTCATGTGCCCAAAAGATTATTTTTTATATCGAAATTTAAGAAATTTGGTGCAAAACAATCTAAAGTGCTGAGTCATATGTCCAAAACATGTTTGTTCTTTAAAGAGTCTATTTATGATAAGCAGTAATTAATGATTTGTCTAACCCTTTGAACGGTTAACATAACTACATACATACATATATGTATATGTATAAGTAAGTAAGGGTGCACCCTGTAGTGGAGTTAACTACATCTCGACCACCATACAACCGACACGAACTGCAAGCGCAACTAGTCAACTAACTGTGTTTTTGCATGTCAAATAAAAAATAGATCAAATAAAAAATAGATTTGATGGTAGTTATATGCTAAACGGTTTTGGTATGCTCGGTTCTGACAAATAAGCAACTTCTTGGGTTGTTATATACAAACGGACAGACAGATCTCCTTCAATCCCAAGATCACGCCTAGACCAGCAACAAACGGTTTAACGGCAACAGACTCCAGAATAAGCTCGAGGAAAAAACAGATTTGTTGAACCGACTCCACTGATCTTGTAGATATGTATGTATATATTTTATAGATATAGGGCCTCAGATCTCTAATTTATTTTCACATCGGCCAGTGGTTACTAATTGTGACTTAGCAGTATATTATATAAGTTATCATCTATACATACATACATATAGAATCATATACACGAGTATGTACGTATGTATGTATCAGCGAAAGTAAGAAAATATGTCTATAATCACACAACCACAGCGCGCTTCGACTTTGCTTTCGCACAACCCCCGAATAAAAACGATTATAAATACTAAATATGTATATACGCATGTCTAAAGAATCAGCGCGGCGGTTGTGCTCTCCAATCAGTTCCATCGCAGCGCTGGATTCGCTCGGCTGGTTTTAGTTGGTGTCGTTT
>NW_017535819.1:264449-268366 GCF_001853355.1 Bactrocera latifrons | reverse complement strand
TTCAATTCTAAGTACTTGAAAGAGGTGGTGGCATACTGGCGCGACACTTACCTGCCCAAGTGGGGAGAGCGCGAGGCCTTTCTCAAACAGTTCCCACATTTTGAAACACAGATTCAAGGGTGCGTATAATGGAATAGCTTGTATAGATATCGTAAAAACTATTATTTAAAAAATATCTTGGAAAACCAAAGCAATAAAATAAAACAAAAAAGAAATTGTTAAGTTGCAACCGAACATTTTATACACGTACTAAATTTAGCTGAAATCGGTCAGTCGGATCCCGAGATATGTATGTACTTTGCATGCATTTGACAGACAGCCAGTCACTTGGATTTCAACATTTTCATTCATCCTGATCATTTATATATATGTACGTAGAAGTACATAACCTTATATACTTCTGGCTTAGTTTTATGTGATATGTACAACCGTTAAGTGAAGAAAACTATTATACTCTGTGGCAACAGGTTGCACGAGTATAAAAAATTACGAACATATTTGGTAAACATACGAACTTCAAATACATTCATTTCACCTATAAAATGTTTGAAGCCTCTTTTCTAGATGCCCAAGGTACAAAACTTTTCGTCTAAAAATATAATATAAAAGAAAACTAAATATAACTCGGTCGAGATAGTTCTTCTTAGTAAATATGTTAACTCCTTTTTTCAAGTTCTCGTGAGAATTTGTTTTTTGTTTAATCAAGATTATTGTTGTTGCAATACGAACTTAAGACTTTGAATTGAGCAGAACAAATATTTAGCACTCACGATCGTATGAAATGCTGATAAGCCCGAGACATACAAATGTATCTAAGGAAATATGTCGATTTACGTATATAATGAAATGCCAGACCCTGTCATAACTCGAAATTCATGAAGAGTGTAAACTACAACTGCATAGTATATATATAAGTAGCTTCACGTCACACAAATCTTCGTGGATACAGATAATATCAGTAAATTGCTTAACTTTGGCACTGAACTTTTATTTGGCTCCCACCATAAAGCAGTCATCTGTCACAACAAACTAGGAGCGGCTTGAATTTTTGTTTCATATTCCAGGGGCAAAAGATCCTTTGAAAATAATGTATTCTCCACATTTCATTTAATAAGACTATATTGACCATTACATATTTCTAATTTAGTTAGTTAATTAGAGAACCAGGTAGTCTCAACTTAAGGAAACGTCTCAGTGTGATCCTCTGAAAAATCACTCATTTTCGCAATTTTATTTATTTTTAATTTTGAAAGTAACTAAACAGACCGATTCTTTTATAAATAAATACAATCATGGCGAATACAAAGAGATTTTTTTATGTTTTTTTATTGGGTGTATGATAGTTAAATAAAATGTTGAAATGACACGTAGAAAACGTCCTGTACGATTTCAACGATTGCGGCCGCAATTTTGGTCTATAAGAACAACTTCAAAAAGGTTACTAATCTGTAAGAAAAGCACTATTGCACTATGGAAGCTTTTTTTCCTTTTTGACATTTCCCAAACTGGCGGCGATTTGAACAAAAAGTATCGAACAAAATAGGAAGATTTCAAAAAAAATGTATATAATAGCTTCCATAAGGCGAAGCGAATGAAGTTAAAAATGTTCTCTCCAAATTAGAACTAGATATCTTAAAAACTCTTCCTTTGAGAATGGAAACAGTTTTGAAAAATACCGCTCTGAGAAAAAAGCGTTTAAAGATTGGAGTCTCCACTCTGTTCCCTTTCTACAAGAAACGCTGTAGTAACCGTAACAATTTGAACTTCGACTTCACTCGATTCGATTTGAGATGATGTTTATTACAGTGTATTCTACCCGATAATGTAACAAAAACATGAAATTCTAGAAAATTTCACACTTAGTCGATCCCTTAAAGAACTGAATTTCGTATGATTTTCAGAACATGTATACATATACTACTGTATGTATAAATAGACAGCATTTGATTCTGTAAAATGCATAAACACATACCGACTAAGAGAGTACGTTGAYCGATTCTAATTTTAGAAGCACTCTGTACTGCGCTTTCAATGAAAATTTCCATCAGCTGATGGTTTGGAGTGCGTTCTTATTCACTTTTTGCATATTCTTTATCTTTATTTACAGTTTACGAGTACACTTCATTCATGTGAAGSCCAAGTCCACCGAAGGTAAAAAGGTGGTGCCTCTCTTACTGATCCACGGCTGGCCAGGATCAGTGCGCGAGTTCTATAGGCTAATACCGCTGCTGACGAAACCGAACCCCAAGAGTGAATATGTCTTCGAAGTGATAGCACCCAGCTTGCCCGGTTATGGTTGGTCTCAGGTAGATTTACACTCCCTCTGTAGACAAAAACTTTATTAAGCATATTTTTGTCTCATTCGCAGGGCGCCTCAAAGGTAAACTTCGGACCCGCACAGATGTCGTTAGTGTTRCGCAATTTGATGCTGCGTTTGGGTCATGAGAAATTCTTAATACAGGGTGGTGATTGGGGCTCTGTACTCGGTGCAAACATTGCTACTTTATCGCCACAGAATGTGCTCGGTTATCATTCGAATATTTGCCTTATTGTTAGTCATCCAGTGGTTCACCTTCATAAGTTATTGCRAAATTGGTTCCCGARCTTCTTTATTGAGGAAGAAAATAGAATTTTCTTTAAACCCTTTGGCAAAGAGTTAAGCTATATTTTAGAGGAGTCTGGCTATATGCATATTCAAGCATCCAAACCAGACACAATTGGCACAACGCTCTCACAGAATCCTGTTGGTTTGGCCGCATACATCTTGGAGAAATTCTCCACATGGACYAATCCTGCATACAGGCAACTCGAGGATGGTGGCCTCACCAAGCGCTTCACTTTAGACGAGCTTTTGGATAATATCATGATTTATTACACGACAAACTCGATAACTACGTCTCAGCGCTTGTACTCGGAAGGGTTCAATTTCGCTCACTTTGCTTTGAATTTGGACGCGACGCATGTAAATGTGCCTACCGGTTGTGCACGGTTTCTTCACGACTTGATGCATTTGACGGAGTCCGAGCTTGGATTGAAATTCAAAAATATTGTGCACAGTACATACCACAAAGAAGGTGGTCATTTTGCAGCAATGGAGGTTCCAGAGACTCTTTACAGCGATTTCGTCGAATTTGTCGCTAAAGTATTCAGGAAGCCACAACCAAAGCAATAGTCATTCGAAGACACTTAAACAAGTTTTTGTATACATTTTTTATTTTTTACAATTTCAGTTAAATTTTTCTAGAAAATAAAGTACGTAAGTCTTTTTTCTTATTTTCTTCTTTTAATCTGAGAACATTGAGGGTATGCTATGGTGATATGTAACGACCACCCACAAAAAGCATTGATCCTACATCAAGTACTAAGCATGGAGTGTGACTTCAGTCCCAGAAAGGCAACTAAAATTGGTTCTGCCTTCTGTCTAACAAGAAAAAACGTTAACYTCAGTTGCATCGAAGCTAAATACCCTTCACAGGTGCATTTCTGTTAGTAATTATGTGTTCAGTTTGTATGGAAACTATATGCTATAGTAATCCGAGCTGAAAATTTTTTTCGGAGATTATATTGTTACCTTAAGTCGTAATCCATGTCAAATTTGGTGAAGATACCACGTCAAATGTGAAAGTTTTCCATACAAGAACTTGATTCCGATCGTTCAGTTTGTATGGCAGCTATATGTTATAGTAGTCCGATATCGGCAGTTCCGACAAATGAGCAGCTACTTGAAGAGAAATGACGTTTGCAAAATTTCAAAGCGATATCTTAAAAACTGAGGGACTAGTTCGTATATATMCAAACAGACGGACATGGCTAAATCGACTCAGCTCGACATACTGATCATTTATATATATACTTTATGGGGTTTCCGACCCTTCCTTCTGGGTGTTACAAACTTCCTGACAAACTTAATATACCCT